>NC_132933.1:127351995-127651995 GCF_047675955.1 Chlorocebus sabaeus
TCTATTTTTTTTTTTTTTTTTTTTTTTTTTTTTGAGACGGAGTCTCGCTCTGTTCCCCAGGCTGGAGTGCAGTGGCGCGATCTCGGCTCACTGCAAGCTCCGCCTCCTGGGTTCATGCCATTCTCCTGCCTCAGCCTCCGGAGTAGCTGGGACTACAGGAGCCCACCACCGCGGCCGGCTAATTTTTTGTATTTTTAGTAGAGACAGGGTTTCACCGTGGTCTCGATCTCCTGACCTTGTGATCCGCCCGCCTCGGCCTCCCAAAGTGCTGGGATTACAGGCGTGAGCCACCGCGCCGGCGAAAGAGTAGATTCTAAAAGCTCAATTAAGAAGAAATGAGCTCACACGAGAGATCATGAGGGTTTGAAATTGTGATCGCCTCTATAATGCTGGAGAGGAGAGAATAGAGTCAAGAAAATTTGAGGAGTCAAAAATGACAGGACTTGGTGACAACTTTGATATAGGGACAAATGAAGTAAAGAGAACAGACAAAAACCACTCCCAGGCATCTTAATATTTAAGTGAGTGGTGATCTCATTATAGGAAAAAGATCAGAAAAAGAAACTAGGGTAGTGAGGGGAGCAAAGGATGAATTATGAATGCAGTTTTACTTTTAAAACTATAAAAACATTTCTTTATAGTTTAAAAAATAAAATTAAGAAAAAATTGTTTTTAATGGAATAAACATTAGATAATGCATTTCTCAGGACTCAGTAATCTTCTCTATATTAGAAAGCCTAAGTGAGTATTATGGAAGAAATAAATATTTTTTCTTCCTCTTTTTAAGTTTATCTACAAAGAATTCCTTTGCAAAACTGTCAACATTCTATCACCTGACAGAAATTAAATTTAATAAATCTGCCTATATTAGAAAAATGGATTTTATAAACTGTAAGTGTCATTAAAAATTAATAGCATCCATTTCCTACAATGCCCCTACTTTCCATTTTTCTGAGCCATCTTTCAGAATATAATTTGCTTACATTTTGATCATCTACAAATGATTGGCTTTAGCCATTTCAGATGAGCCCCTACTTGAATTCCCCGGCAGCACTAAACTGAGATCAATCATCTCCATAAGTATCCACTCAGAGGACCCAGCAGTCTCCACTCACTGCAAATGAAATGCTAGCTATAAGAATAGAGAGTCCAGAAATAATCCATGTATCTGTAATCAATTGATTTTTGACAAAAATACCAAAAAAACACAATGAGGCAAGGGTAGTCTCCTCAATAAATGATGCTGGAAGAGAAATATTTATATGTAAAAGAACAAAATGAGACCCTCATCTCACAGCATATTCAAAAATCAACTCAAAATGAATTAGACAATTAAACTGGAGACCTGAAACTGTAAAACTACTAGAAGAAAACATAAGAGAAAGCCTCTGTGACATTGGTCTGTGAAAAAAAAAAAAAAACGTTTTGGATATGACTCCAAAAGTACAGGCAACAAAAGCAAAAATAGACAGGTGGGATTACATAAAACTAAAAACCTTCTGCACAGCAAAGAAAACAATCAAAAGAGCGAATAGACAACCTGTGGAATGGGAGAAAATATTTGCAAACCATATATCTGATAAAGGATTAATAGCCAAAATATATAAGGAATTCAAACAACACAATAGCAACAAAAATGAATGACCTGATTAAAAAAATAGACAAAGATGGGAGGCCAGGGTGGGAGGATCACTGTTGATAGGACTGTAAATTAGTAAGGCCATTATGGAAAACAGTATAGAGGTTCCTCAAAAAATTAAAAGTAGAGCTACTGTATAATCCAACAATCCTACTACTGGGTATATATCCAAAGGAAATGGAGTGAGTATACCAAAGAGATATCAGGACTACTGTGTTCACTGTGGCAATATTAACAGCAGCCAAGGCCGGGCATGGTGACTCACACCTGTAATCCCAGCACTTTGGGAGGCCGAGGTGGGTGGATTACCTGAGGTCGGGAGTTTGAGACCAGCCTGGCCAACATGGTGAAACCCCGTCTCTACTAAAAATACAAAAAATTAGCTGGGCGTGGTGGCAGGTGCCTGTAATCCCAGTTACTCAGGAGGCTGAGGCAGGAGAGTCACTTGAACCTGGGAGGCAGAGGTTGCAGTGAGCCAAGATTGCACCACTGCACTCCAGCCTAGGCAATAGAGCCAGACTCTGTCTCAAAGAAAAAAAAATAGTAAAGATACAAAATCAACCTAAGTGTCCATAAAGGGATGAAAGGATAAAGAAAAGGTGGTATATATACACAACGAAATAGTATTCAGCCTTTACAAAGAAGGACAATGTCATTTGTGACAACATGAATAAACCTGGAGGACATTATGCTAAATGAAATAAGCCAGACACAGAAAGACAAATATTGCATGATCTCATATACTTATATATGATATATATCATATATATCTTATTTATTGACTAAAACAACTTTATAGTTATTTAGACTGACTAAATACATCAACTAAAATAACTTTATAGAGGCCTGGAAACTAGTCAAACATCAAACATCTATAGCAACCAAGCAAACATCAAATCAACAAAAAGCTTCATTCAAAATGGTAGGAAATTTTAGGCTTTTTTTTTTTTTTTTTTTTTGGTCTTTGCCCACATTCTCCCCAGAACAGTGAATTCAGGAGGAAGTGGCCCAATTCCTGGTTTCCTTCCTTGAGCCAGAAAAAAAACAGAAGATATTTGCAATGTTCTATCCTGTCCACATGAGATCATACATATACGAAGTCTTTAAAAGTTGTACTCATAAAAGTAAAGAGTAGAATGGTGGTTACCAGAGGCTTGGTGGGGGTTTGGGGGATAAAGACTGGGGAGATGTTGATCAAAGGATACAAAATTTCAGTTCAATGAGAATAAGTTCAAGAGATCTATTGTACATCATAGTGACTATAATTAATAATGATTATTGTATACTTGAAAATTACTAACAGAGTAGATTTTAAGTGTTTTCACCACAAAAAAATAAGTATGTGAAATAGGCCAGGTATGGTCCCTCAAGCCTGTAATCCCAGCACTTGGGAGGCTGAGGCAGGCGGATCACCTGAGGTCAGGAGTATGGCGAAACTCTGTCTCTACTAAAAATACAAAAATTAGCCAGGCATGGTGGCGCATGCCTGTAATTCCAGCTACAGGAGGCAGAGGCAGGAGAATCGACTGAACCTGGGAGAAAGAGGTTGCAGTGAGTGGAGATCGTGCCACTGCACTCCCGCCTGGGCGACAGAGTGAGACTCCGTCTCAGAAAAAAAAAGAAATAATACATATGTTAAATGGCTTGATTTAGCCATTCCACAATGTATGCTTACATCAAAACATCATGTTGTACAGTCTAAATAGATATATATAATATTATTTGTCAATTAAAATGTAAAGATGAAATAATGTTTTATTAAAAAAAGATATGCTAGCTACAGATACATTTTGAAGAAGCACAAAAACAGCATTGGTACTCCTCCTGCTAGGTGTTACTGCTGCCCAAGATTGGCTAATGGCAGACCAAATTGAAGCACAGGCCTCACAGAAGCTCCATGCTATTAAAGGAAGCTCTAAATGATCCAGTGTGGTACACATAGTAAGTGTTAACTTTTGGATTATACCTACACCATGCTATTGAAATGGTTTGAAGCAAAACCTTTTCATTGGATCTTTATTTTAAAATTAATTTTTCAATTACACATATATCCACAGACCTCATCAGCCTGGAGAATTCCATTAACATTAGAAAACTAAATTGTTCTGCATTTTACCATCCCTCTAAGATTTCTAGCCTGATAAAAGTGTCCCCCACACATTCCACTCTACCATATACTTCTAGCAGTCCCCAAGGGGTTTCTCACATGTAATCATGAGCAACTCCTAACAGCTTGCACTTGATACTATTTCTTGGATGTCTTGAACCTGCCCCCTTCAGTGGAGACTGCTAAGGCCCCCCAGTGGTGACAAAGCTATGTGAAGTTATCTGGCCTCTTCCTCTGTCACCATGGTTGAACGACTTCCTACTGGATACATACCATTTCTAGTACCATATGGCTTTTACAATCTAGAGCCCTGAATAAATTATATCCCAAATGTCATCTCATTTCCTCTTGCAAATTGTTTCTTTCAGACCTATCTTGTCTGGCTCTCAGATATACTCATATAGATCTCTGGGTCTAGCTTCTGTGTCAGGCAAAGATATCCAATCATTACTACTATATCTCATAAAAGAATATAATTAAGTCTTTGAGACTAGGGTAAACTTTCCAAATGAAATTCCATTTCTTTATTCATATTCGTTTTGCTCTGCTTTAAAACTCATATTCTGAGAGTGACATCAGCAAAATGGCAGACTAGAAAGCTCCAAGTCCTCATTCTTCCATGGAAACATTAAAAAAAAAAACTATAGATTGATTAAAATAACTTTATAGAGCCCTGGAAACTAGTTAAATATCTACAGCAACCAAGCAAACACCCAATCAACAAAAAGCTTCACAAAATGGTAGGAAATTTTTGGCTTTTTTTGGTCTTTGCTCACATTCTCCCCAGAACAGTGAATTCAGGAGGAAGTAGCCCATTTCTTGGTTTCTTTCCTTGAGCCAGAAAAAAAGAGAAGATATTTGCAATGTTCTATCCTGTCCATAGGCTGTTCAAGTGTCTGGTTTCTGTTTGCCTGACTCAGAGCTCAGACAGGAAATAGTGGAATAGTTTGGATCTCAAGCTAGCAGAAGCCAGGGAAGGCAATGGTGGGTGCCATAGTATGTGAAAACTGCAGGAGGATTGCAGACCTTCAGATGCTTCGTGCAAAATACTGTGGGCAGAGGAATACAGTGGAATATGTAATGCCCTTAAAAAACTGGGATAAGAATCTATGGGAAATTAAAAAATTTTAAAACAGCCATGTATACAGGGGAATTAAAAAAAAAAAAAGGCACACAAATAGGCAGGATGCATGCCCAGAAGAGACCTGAGAATTAAGCCTTCACTCTGGACTAATCCTAAGGCTCAAGGGCCCACTAATTAGTGGTGGTCTTTGATGCAAGTCTCAAAGACTGGGAGAAGTGACTATTTTTGCAAATGCCCAATTTTCAACAACAGATCAAAAGGCACAAGAAGAAACAGAACAACATGACCCACTCAAAGGAACAAAATAAATCTCCAGAAACTGAAGAAATACAGGAATTGTGTTTATTAGACAAATACTTTAAAATAATTGACTTAAATATGCTCAAACACCTGTAAGAACTGAAGAAAATCAGGAGAATGATATATAAACAAACTAAGAATATCAACAAAGAGGCCGGGCACGGTGGCTCAAGCCTGTAATCCCAGCACTTTGGGAGGCCGAGACGGGCGGATCATGAGGTCAGGAGATCGAGACCATCCTGGCTAACACGGTGAAACCCCATCTCTACTAAAAAATACAAAAACTAGCCGGGCGAGGTGGTGGGCGCCTGTAGTCCCAGCTGCTCGGGAGGCTGAGGCAGGAGAATGGCGTGAACCCGGGAGGCGGAGCTTGCAGTGAGCTGAGATCTGGCCACTGCACTCCAACCTGGGTGACAGAGCGAGACTCCGTCTCAAAAAAAAAAAAAAAAAAAAAAAAAAAGAATATCAACAAAGAGATAGAAATTATTTCTAAAGAACAAAACAAATTCTAAAGCTGAAAAGTACAATCACTGGATTGAAAAATTCACTGCAAGAGTTTAACAGCAGACTCAAACAGGCAGAAGAAAGCATCAGTGAACCTGAAGATAGGTCCTTGAAATTATTAAATCTGAGGAGCAAAAATAATGAAGAAAAGTAAAGACCCTAAAAGATTCATGGGACACCATCAAGTAGGCCAAATACACATTAGGGGGGAATACTTCAAAAATCATTTTATGAGGCCTGCATTAACCTGATACCAAAACCAGACAAAACATTACAAGACAACTAGAGACCAATTTGTCTGACGAATATTGGGGCAAAAATCCTCAACAAAATGCAAGCAAGCTGAATTCAACAACAATGCATTAAAAGTATTATATACCATGACATTTACACCTGGAATGCAAGGATATTTCAATATCTGAAATCAATCAATGTGATATATCACATTAACAGAATGAAGGGGAAAAAAAAAACCACATGATCATTTCAAACGATGCTAAAAAAGCATTTGACAAGATTCAATACCCATTCATAATAGAGACACACAAAAATGAGGAACAGAAGGAAATTACCCCTAAATAATAAAAGTTATATATACAGAGTCCACAGCTAACATCACACTCAGTGGTGAAAGACTGGAAGATTTTCCTTTAAGATCAGGAACAAGACAGAAATGCCTGCTCCTGCAACTTCTATTCAAAATAGTATAAGAAGTCCTAGCCCAAACAATTAGGCAAGTATAAAAATAAAAGGCATTCAATTCAGAAAGGAAGAAGTAAAATTATCTCTGTTCACTGATAATATAATCTTATATAGATAAAACCCATATTCTATTATGCCCATTTTATTCCCATGAGTTTCTCTCTCCTGAATTGTGTAGTTGGTCACTATAGTTCCAAATGACCAATTTGTGTTTTTCCCCACAAACAGTTTCTCTGTATGTATTAGTCAGGGTTCCCTAAAGGGACAGAACTAATAGGATATATGAAGGGGAGATTATTAAGTATTAACTTACATGATCACAAGGTCCCACAATAGGCTGTCTGCAAGCTTGAGGAGCAAGGAGAGCCAGTCCGAGTCTCAAAACTGAAGAACCTGGAGTACAGTGTTTGAGGGCAGGAAGCATCCAGCACAGGAGAAAGATATAGGCTGGGAGGCTAGGCCAATCTCGCCTTTTCACGTTTTTCTGCCTGCTTTATATTCGCTGGCAGCCAATTAGATTGTGCCCACCAGATTAAGGGTGGGTCTACCTTCCCCAGCCCACTAACTCAAATGTTAATCTCCTTTGGCAACACCCTCACAGACACACCCAGGATCAATACTTTGCATCCTTCAATCCAATCAAGTTGACACTCAATATTAACCATCACAGTGTATTTACCTTAACTTCAATGTTTGGTTTCTGTCTACTTGACCTTCTGGCAAACACTAAAAAATAAAGAGTTCACAAGTAAACTAAAAAGTACAGAGGTATGTTATTGCCTGCCCATGGCTATATCAGAGTTAACGGCAATCTGCATAAAATATTGATAAATGACTTGATATATGTTTTTAAATGACAGTGATAAGGCATGCCACAACTCCACATGCAAATAAATCCCTTTGGGAGGCCCCTCACAACCTGGCTGGCCTTTTTGTTCAGCCTTATCTCTATCAGACTAGACTTCCCATAGATAGCCCCAAGCATACCTGGACTAAAATAATGCCTTTGTTTTTGCTTTCTTTTACCTGAAAAATTTTTCCCCACTTTCCCTTTTCAGTGAACCTCTTCTACTCTTCCCTCCTGATCCACCTCAAATTCTGCCTTCTCTTTCAAGGGTTCCCTGCCTGCTAGTAATACTTTTTATATGTCTCTATTATAATATTTATCCCTATTGCCCTGTAATTAACCACCTAAGGTTGACCTCTCCCCATAAACTATAAAACTCTCAAATGCAGGGAACATGTAGGCATTTTTGTATGCCTTATAATTAGATTAATTCTGCCTCACAATAGACCTTCAATAAATGTAGTTGGTTTATTTGATGAAATAGCTAATATTTATTGAACACATTTATTTAGTATGCTGAGAGCTTTTTCCCTATCATTTTATTTGGACCTTGCAAAAAACCCTGTGAGGGGAAAAGTATGCCTGTTTTACAGACAAGTAAACTAGGGTTTGTGGGAGCCAAGAAACTTGGCCAAGATCTCAAAACTCTAGTGTTAGAGCCAAGATTTGATCCAAGGTCTCCATCACTCCAAAATCCACTCATTTAATTATTATGCATATGCACAGGCATATATGTACTATATGTGTACATACACATACAAATACTGTCTATGGAAAAGTTGAGTAATTGCAACAGAAACCATATGACCTGCAGAGTTTAACATATTTACTATTTAGTCCATTGCAAAAGAAAAGTTTTCCAACTCCTGATCTAAAGAGGAAAGTGAATAGGATCAGAAAGACTAATTAGGATGCTGCAAAGTAAGCATGGTTTGAAGTAATTTCTAAACTGATTGACAACAAGAAAAGAAATTAATCCAAGAGATAATAAGGGCACAAAATATAGTAACATTAAGTCAGAGAGGCAGTAATGAAGAACAAAATAAAGCATTCACAAACTGATAAATGGTCAAATTACTGGCCAACACAAAATTTAGGAGAAGAAAGCTTATTCTGGTGATAACTCTGGACCTGATTGAGTTTGAGGTGGTAGCAAGAAATGAAAGTAGAAATTAAAATAGTGGGCAAGCTTTAAACTCTAAGTTACAAAGTCATCAACATGGAAATGATTGATGAAAATTATTCAAGATGATGAGCATTCCAGGAGAAAGAATAGAGAAAGAGAAGAGCAAAGGACAGGACTGTGAAGACAACAAATGTCTATACTTCATGAACAAAAGTGACAGTTTCAATCATTCATCAAATGTAGATATCATTAAGTGCAAAAGTTTATCCCCTGTATAACTTCCTAATATTGTAAAGGCATTCTCATTTTATATGCTTTTAAAAATCTTTAGTAAATGTCTAGCAGGTGCAAAGCATTGTGCCACATGGTAGAGAGGGACAGGAAAGAACCTGGTTGCTGTGCTCAAAATAATTTCTAACTTATTGAGGAAGGGCAAGAAGATAAAGAGAACCATGAAGTTGAATGGCAAGTTGGGAAAGAATGAGGATGGAATATGTCTAAGAAGTAACCAACCTCAAGGTTACACACTGAAATACAAAGGTTACATATATAATGTATGAGGGATATTTTAAAATTTCATTTTATTGCTCTATTGTAGCTGTTGAGAGTGCTCCCAAGCCTGCAGGGATGGAAGTGATAGCTCTTAAACCTTACTTATCCACTGTCCACAGTGAACATTGCAAGCATTAAGTATTTCCAAATGGGTACCATGGTAACATCATACACTTGCCTTGGCTTATGATTATCCCACTCACTCTACAACATGCCAGTTGAAGTTTTTTTTTTTTTTTTTCAGTGCTGCTCTACTTGATAAAACCACCTGTCCATTGTACTACTTATAAATGGAGAAAAGTAAATTTATCAACAAATCCTGCTACACAGATTTCTTCTAATCTATCAAAAAATCAGGGCCTTAAGGCATCAAAGCTCACCCCAGCTGTGCTCTTTTTCTGCAAAGTAATGGCAGAATTGCAACACAATCAAGGAAGCATTTTTCTCTAGAACTGGATTTAATCACATCATTTTATAATGTAAATAGAAAAAGTGGCTTACCCTGACTCTGAGGCACTGGAATCTTCCTGGGGACTCTACTTTTACTGGCTGACCCCTAAGAATACCCAAGGGTAAAGAAGAAATGTGGTGAGGCAAAATCCACACTGCTTAGAAAGTGTATTAAAAAAACATCCAAAAACCTCTGTTTTTAGACAAATCCCCTGATCAAGAAAAAAATCTTGATAGACCAGTTAAGAAAAATCTCTGCTTCTAAAGAGACTAACCTCTGGGGAAGCTTTCACAGATGATAAAGTTAGCAGTCACAGTGATTGAAAGGGGACATTATACTTTAAAATGTAATGCTGTTAGGACAGATGTAGTTAGGAGAAGAAAAAAAAGACTATACTGCATATATCTAGAAATACTAAAATAGAAATAAAAATGCCTACTTTGCCATATTTTCCTAGGAGTTAGTATATTACCCATTTTCCGTTAGGCAGGAAAAGAAGATTGAATTGAAAATATCCTCCCTGTCAGTAGGTTGAAAAGTGATCAACAGTTAGCTGATGGAATTTTATTCCATTCAATTATTTAGTGCCCACTGAAGGCCCCTTTTCCCATCCAACAGGAAACTGCCTTTCTTAGAAATGAAAAACACCCATCAATCTACACAATACAGTTTTATTACACACATAAAAATCCATATTTTACCCCCAGCCAATGTTTCTTGGGGGTCACATAACTCTGTCTAAACAATAGTGGCATTCAATAATTAAGAAAGTCCTGGAAGAGTATCTGTGTAGTAAAAAGCTTCATTCACTTTGTTTCTTTACATTCACAAGCTATACAACAAGTGATAGCTACCTATGCAATCTAGGTACAAGTACACCTTGGTTTTCCAATTCCTTTAAGGAAGACTAAACAACATTGTTATTTCTCAGAGCTTCTTAGCATTGTCCAGGTTTTTGTTTGGGTGGGGATTAGGTTTAGAATGAACATGAAGAAAGGTGCTTTCCCTGAGTTTAGATATTTCTGTTTCTTAAATAAGCCTAGTGCCATCAAGTAAGAGATACATAAAAAGTGGCTCGTTAGAAAATCAGACTTTCAAGGAAAGATAATCCATATTATATTTGCAACCCTGCAAGCCTGGAGAAATAAGCATTTGCAAGTGTATGAGTAGTTGAACAAGTCTTTCATTTATACACAAAGTTTATATAGCACAAAATCATATAAATTCTAGTTCACATAACCAATGTGACTTTGTCCTTAAAGCAGGCAGCTGGATTTGAGAGCAATTTGGCTGCCATAGAAGACATTCCATATCACAAGGGTTGATTTGGCAAATTTGCTGGTTTGCAGGTGTTTCCTTCTTTTTTTATATGTAATTCCCAAGAAGCCTTCTAATTGATCAAAAATGTAAGTACTGTCCCTGGTAGGAGAGACACATTCTTCAACCAACAATACACAAGTGACTGAGTTTCAGGGACAAACATTTTCATTATGCCTTCCCACCCTCTTTGCAATCTACCAATGTCCCATCCTCCAAAACCCACCATCAGGAAACTTACCATCACAGTCTTGGCACTGTTAATTAAAGGGATTACAATGATTTATATCTATAACTATTTTGAGTTAATTGTTTTTATAATTTCATGCTATTCACACTACTTTTAAAACCACAACCCCCATTGGCAGTACTATGTAAATATTTGACAGTGGCTACCTACTTTGGACATTTCCATCATAATGGATTTTTTCATTGTAAATGCTGACTGTATTTATATAATCACATTTATAAGTAAATCCTGCCAAATTCACCTTTGAAGCCTCTGGTTTATACTGGTATTACTTCATAATGTCCAATTTTAGATATTAAATATTTAGTACTAATATTTCTTCTACTTGCATGAGCTGAAAATGTATTTCCTGGCTCTTAGAATCCAAACTATTAACATTATTATAACAAGGCAATTTATTGTCTTCAGGCCAGGCATGGTGGCTTATGCCTATGATCCTAGTGTTTTGAGAGGCTGAGGTGGGAGCATCTCTTGAGGCCAAGAGTTTGAGATCAGCCTGGGCAATATAGCAGGACCCTGTCTCTACAAAAACGTAAAAGAATTAGCCAAGTGTGGTGGCACATACCTACAGACCCTGCTACTTGGGAGGTTGAGTGGGAGGATTGCTTGAGCTTAGAAGTTCGAGGTTGCAGTGAGCTATGATCATGCCACTGCACTCCAGTCTCAGTGACAGAGTAGTAAGACCCTGTCTCAAAATATACATATATATATATATATATATAGTCTTCAAATTCCAACATAAAGTAAACCAGCACCTTAACTTTTCCACCTTAAAAGACTAGCTTACCCTTTAATACACCTGGACCGCATGCATTCCAAGTTTTCCTCATTGAACAGACCTGTTGTTTGGAAAAGCCAAGCACTTCTGTGTGTTTGGTGCGAAGACAGAGGGCTTACTTGGAACTTAACCTAAAACCAGATTTAGTGAACAAAGTAAGTCTTTTATTCAAAGATTAAACTATACTTTAAAAAAACATAATTATCATTACAGACTTTTAAAAGTTCTGGAGTGCAGATGCCACAAGGGTGATAACCAAGTTTCACTTTATTGCTACAGAAACAAAACATCTCAAAGAAAATAGAAGAACAACACTCAATAATCCAGCCAAGGAAACATCAAATTTAATTTGGCACATCCTAAGGGTCAAGCATGTAGCAAGGCAACATTGATTAAACTCTCTCAGCAAAGATCAAAGAGATGTCAGCAGAGTTACTACAAAGCGAAAACCATCCAATTCTAAAATGTTAACAAACAGAATTCTGCAAGATCCATATTGCAATGAATGGATCTCAGATATACTGATTGTATCACTCAGATTGTTAGATTTCTACCTTACAAGAATTCAGGGAAAACCTTTGTGATATATTCTGTTCTATATTTGGAAAAATTAATAATTAGTCAGATGTGTGAGTAAACAAAAAAGAAGACTCAACTTGTGTTTGGAGTTGGTTACCTTTACTGAGCCAAAAGAAGACAGTCAGGAGGGCAACCATCTGAATAAATATTCTATGTTATTTAACAGGCTATGATAAGACACTAAGAAACATCTTATTTACCAACCTGCCTCAATGCCTGAATTTCTATCAATATTAAATCATTTATTGTCAACATTCTCTATGTCTTCTCAAAAATACAAATATTCCTAGGGAGAACAGTGTACTCAGGGTTGCAGCTCCCATATTTGATGTCTTCTTGTGAATTAGAAAAAGGTGTTCTGGTAGATAGATACTGCTCCACTGGATCAAGGCTGAGGCTCTGGGTTCAATTTCAGCCCTCAACAGTACCCATAGCCTGCAGCATTTGTGCACAACAATAAAAGATTGCCTGCTTATGCTCAATAAACCCAGGTTTATTTCCTTGGAAGTCCCCACATTGTTGATGCTACTGAAAAGTAATATCCTCCCTACCCTACCCTAGGCAAAACCTTCTTGAGAGACCCCAAAATGAAATTTTGCCACTATTCTATCAGCAGCCCTGAGAGAAAACTCAGGTTTTAGACCGAACCTTCATGGTTCCTCAAGGACATTTGATCCAACCAAGCCTCTTAATCACTGATACCTGTGATGGCTGCCCCCAAAAGGAAACTCTTTGAGTCATCTAAGTTTCTTTAGTTTCAACCACCTCCCCACCTCACCATCTCCCTACCCCAACCAACTCTTTCTTCTACTGAAAATCTTCTTCCAAAACTTTTATTTCTGGAGCTTTGATTCAGTGGTGTGCTAGAGCTAGCTCCCTATGGCCTTGCTAGAGCCAGTTGTGCACACCTTCTCCCAATTCCTCATTCAGTAATGTTATGTTGGTGGCTTGAAATCATCCATAATGGGAGTATTTATATCATAGAAATCAGCAGACACTACAAATTGGGGCATTTTGAAAATTAAGATCCATTTTATAAACATTTACCAGCACACCATTGCTCTGATTCAAAAACTTTAAAATTTTTTTCTCACCCTCTTACAAAATTAGTTTCTAATTTTCATTGCTATTTTTTAATCAGCTAAAATCTGGTTCTCCCAAGATATCACCATTTATCTTGAAGCATTCTTAAGTGGAAGTAGGTCATTTTGCCATATTCCTGTAACATATTTCTTTCAGGTAGCCCTTTAAAGCACTATATTAAAGGAATACTTTTCCTTTATACCATTATAACATTCAATGTACAGTTCTATCATGAATTCCCTCATCACAATATGTTATACATCTGCCTCTCTATTTTCCTGAAAGCTATTTGAAGACAACAGTCACATTAGACTCACATTTGTATATCCAGTAGAGTATCCTCACTTCTAATTGCTGTTCAAAAACCATTGCTCTGATCATTCTCTTGTAAGAACTTTTCTGCTTTCAAGATTATGTCATCAGGCTCCACTTCCTCTGCATCTCCTCCTTGTATTCACGTCTAGGTCTTGAGTAGCTCCCTCACATTCAATGAGAGCTTATATCCTTCTTTCAACTCTGAGCCCTGATCTCATGCTGGGTAACTTCAACATCCTTGAGGATGTCTCATGCAGTTTGTATCCACAAAGATCCACATTTTTTCAACCCCATTCTACTTTAGCTACTATCACCTAAGACCATATCCCAAATCTTCATTTCTCCAGGAAATTTTCCGCTTGAAATATACCAAACTCCAAGGTCCCACTGGCTGAAACAACATCTATTTTTCCACTATACTTCCTGTTTAACTTTACCAACAATATATCTTTCATTCTTCCTTTTTTCCCCAGTCACCAGGTTATCATATTCTTTCAGCTCCACATATTTCCCTATCAAACTTAAACTCCAGAAAGAATAATTTGAATCACTTTCTTGGAAGCACTTCCAACTTATTCAATTTCTTATCCATCCATGGCATTGACTCTGACATCGCTCAGCATCTAATAGGTACTAGCAGCCACCTTCTCTCCTCTTATATCCAGCCTGCTGAGAGAAAGAGAAAAAGGACAACTGCACAGATAGGTTTCATGACAGAGGCATGGTCTCCAGCTGCAGGTGGTCTCCAACTGGCTCTCAGCAAACTTCTTATAAATCTCTAATTTGTTCTTGCTTTCATTTTTTAAAAATTTATTGTGGTAAAATACACATGTACTATTTATCATTTTAACCATTTGTAAGTGTCCTGCTTTCATTTTTACAGAAGCTTTTCTCAACCTTTACTGCTCTCCTTGAAACCTCTGTGCCATTCTTATTCCCTTTCAGGAGATAAACTTTTCTCCTGATTCACAATTAAAAGTAGGGTTCTCATGCAAGCACAGTACTAACTTTTGCAGAGCCCAGAGCAAGAATACAAATGGAAGCCTTTACCTACCACCCACCTACCCCACACATTTTTCTTCTGCCTAGATCCTTCTCTTCCCTCTAGCACTATGAGGAGCCTCCCTAACAAACCTACAGATACCCCAACTTGTATTTCTAAGCTCCATCTACACTCCCCAAGCAGATATCTCTTGGCCATCTCTCACATCTAAGGGTGCAAACAACAGTGTCATAGTCTTCCTCCAGTAAGACAGATCTTGGGAAGAAAACTGTGCAGATCCTGAAAGTGGGCTGAGGTTATCTGAGAGGAAAGTTCCAAGTCACAAGTACCTGGAGCATGATTTATAAGAAGAAGTTCAAACTCTAGGTGGAAATATCCTATTAGCTCCATGGATTTCTCACCTCATGAAGAGGGCATAGTCATAGGGGGATCAGAAAGGGGCACTCTAAGCTAAGGACCCATGACATGCATTCCAACTGCCTAGCTTCTCCTTACTTTGTTATGCTGTACCATATACATCCTATACTTCAGCCATACCACCAAAAATAATTATTTCCAAAATAGGCAATTCTGCAAGTCATACAACTCTGTGCCTTTGACCATTCCTCTCTCCCTATCTGGAAATTCTTTTTCCTACTCCCTAGTCTGTTAAGCTAACTCCTCTCAGACTCAGTTTACCCATCAGCAAAGACTGAATTAACTGTAACTTCCCTGTGCTCCTATGGCACCCTATTCATTTCTCTATTACTGTACATATCACATTGCTCTGACATGTTTACATGTTTGTCTCTACAATTACGTTGTAAGCTCCTAGAGAGAATGCACTATGTTCTATCATTCTTTCATTCATTGATTCATTCACTGATTCTAGAATCTTTTTCTTTTTTTATTTTTTTCTTTGTCTTTTTTTATTATACTTATGTTATTATGTTCTGGGATACATGTGCAGAACATGCAGGTGTGTTACATAGGTATACATGTGCCATGGCGGTTTGCTGCACCCATCAACCCGTCATCTACATCAGGTATTTCTCCTAAATCTATCCCTCCCCTAGCCCTCTACCCCCTGACAGGCCCCAGTGTGTGATGTTCCCCTCACAGTGTCCATGTGTTCTCATTGTTCAACTCCTACTTATGAGTGAGAATATGTGATGTCTGGTTTTTTGTTCTTGTGTTGGTTTGCTGAGAATGATGGTTTCCAGCTTCATCCATGTCCCTGCAAAGGACATGAACTCATCCTTTTTTATGGCTGCATAGTATTCCATGGTGTATATGTGCCACATTTTCTTAATCCAGTCTATCATTGATGGTCATTTGGGTTGGTTCCAAGTCTTTGCTATTGTGAACAGTGCTGCAATAAACATACATGTGCATGTGTCTTTATAACATAATGATTTATAATCCTCTGGGTATATACCCAGTAATGGGATTGCTGGGTCAAATGGTATTTCTGGTTGTAGATCCTTGAGGAATTGCCACACTGTCTTCCACAATGGTTGAGCTAATTTACACTCCCACCAACAGTGTAAAAGCATTCCTATTTCTCCACATCCTCTCCAGCATCTGTTGTTTCCTGACTTTTTAATGATCACCATTCTAACTGGCATGAGATGGTATCTCATTGTGGTTTTGATTTGCACTTCTCATGACCAGTGATGATGAGCTTTTTTCATATGTTTGTTGGTCTAGAACCTTTTTCTAATTATATAATGGGCACTGGGAATATAAACACAAATAACAAGGTGGTAAACAATAAATATTGGTTGAATAGTTAATAGATAATTCCTTATTTTTTATATTTCTGTAATATTTTATATTAAAATGTGACTTAATTCTATTTCCTAAAATTGGCTAATAGATGACGATATTCAGTTTGTTTTGTTTTAAATAAAGCCTAATAAAGAAATAAGGATTTCTTTTTTCCCTATCCAATAAGACTCCTATATCAATCAGAAAAAAAAAGTCATACTAGAGTACAATGTTGGGACAAGTTTATTTTGGAGAAATCCCAGGAAGCATAGTGAAAGAGTAGAAATGAAACAGCAAAAGGAGGAAACCCAATGAAAGGTGTGTGTTAATAAGTGGTTCCTACTATGGGTACCTGTACCAATAGTGTCTGCTATATTACCTCTACGCATTCTTAAAGAGAAACAAGAAAATAAACAGCTTTTGATAAGAAATTAACTGGAAAAAAATCTCAAAGATGCTCTGGTCTCATTCTTCAAGTCTTCAGATCTGTCTACTTCAGGAACTTCAGTTTACTCTACTTTATGAGCCAGTGTTTGAAGTTCTCAACATTCTCCTTCTGTTTTTATATATACATACCTCATCATTTGTATTAATAAAGAAAATTAGGCAACGAGCCCTTCCAACCTGCTATATGAAATGAAATGTATACAGTTATATAAGGTAAATAACAGATTTTCTACCCTAAAGTTAAATGTATGGTAAACCTTGAATATTCACAAAATATAAGCGCCCAACCCTTAATTCTCAAATACCACCTAAGAACACCATTCTCTCCAATAAAATATATATGCAATAAATAGGAAACAAAATTTCCCTGAGAAAGAAGTGATGGCCCCACTTGCTAGATAAGTGATCAAAATTCAATCACATGCTCTAGCAAAATTCAAGTTTCTCAATTTCATGGACATGTGTGAAAAGAATTGAAATTGTAAATGGTAAAGCTGCTCATGCCAAGTGTATCAGTCAGCTCATCTTGTAAAACAAATCACTCCAAAACTCACTGAATATAACAATATGCACTTATGTATTGCCCACACATCTCTCTGGGTCGGCTGGAACTCTGATCTAGACTAGGGTAAGGCTTAATTCTAAGCTGTTGTATTAGTCCGTTCTCACGCTGCTAATAAAGACATACCCAAGACTGAGTAACTTATAAAGGAAAGAGGATTGACTCACAGTTCTGCAGCGATGGGGAGGCCTCAGGAAACTGACAATCATGGCGTGAGGGGAAGCCAACACATCCTTCTTCACATGGCGGCAGCAAGGAGAAGTGTGGAGCAAAGTTGAGGGAAAGCCCCTTACAACACCATCAGATCTTGTGAGAACTCACTAACTACCATGAGGACAGCATGGAGGTAACTGCCCCCATGATTCAATTACCTTCCACCAGGTCCCTCCCATGACCTGAGGGGATTATGGAAACTATAATTCAAGGTGATATTTGGGTGATGACACAGCCAAACTATATCATTCTGCCCCTGGCCCCTCCCAAATCTCATGTCCTCACATTTCAAAACACAATCATGCCTTCCCAACAGTCCCCCAAAGTCTTAACTCATTCCACCATTAACTGAAAAGTCCAAGTCCAAAGTCTCATGTGAGACAAAGCAAATCTCTTCCTCCTATGAGCCTGTAAAATCAAAAGCAAGTTAATTACATCCTTGGAGTAGAGGCATTGGGTAAATACACCCTTTCCAAAGAGAAATTGGCCAAAACAAAGGGGCTACAGGCCCATGCAAGTATGAAATTCAACAGGGTAGTCATTAAACCTTAAAGTTCCAAAATGATCTCCTTTGACTCCATGTCTCACATCTAGGTCATGCTGATGCAAGAAGTGGGCTTCCACAATCTTGAGCAGCTCTGCCCCTGTGGCTTTGCAGGGTACAGCCCCCTCCCAGCTGCCTTCACAGGCTGGCATTGAGTGTCTGCGGCTTTTCCAGGTGCATGGTGCAAATTGTCAGTGGACCTACCATTCTGGGGTCTGGAGAACTGCGGCCCTCTTCTCACAGCTCCACTAGGCAGTGCTCCAGTGGGGACTCTGTGTGGGGGCTCTAATCCCACATTTCCCTTCTACACTGCCCTAGAGGAGGTTCTCCTTGAGTGCTTCAGCCCTGTAGCAAACTTCTGACATCCAGGCATTTCCATACCTCCTCTGAAATCAAGACAGAGGTTCCCAAATCTCAATTATTGACTTTTGTGCACCTGCAGGCCCAACACCATGTGTAAGCCACCAAGGTTTGGGGCTTGCACGCTCTGAAGCAATGGCCTGAGCTACATGTTGTCCCCTTTTAGCCAGACTGGAGCTGAAGCAGATGGGACACAGGACGCCTTGCCCCAAGGCTGCATAGAGCACAGGTGCCCTAGGCTCAGCCCAGAAAACCAGTTTTCCCTCCTAGGTCTCCAGGCCTGTGATGTGAAAGGCTGCTGTGAAGGTCTCTGACATGCCCTGGAGACATTTTCCCCATTGTCTTGGTGATTAACATTTGGCTCCTTGTTACCTATGCAAATTTCTGTAGCTGGCTTGAATTTCTCCCCAGAAAATGGGGTTTTCTTTTTTATTGTATCATCAGGCTACAAATTTTCTGAACTTTTATGCTCTTCCTCCTCTTGAACACTTTGCTGCTTAGAAATTTCTTCCACTAGGTACGCTAAATCATCTTTCTCTAGTTCAAAGTTCCACAGATCTCTAGAGCAGGGGCAAAATGCCACCAGTCTCTTTGCATAGCAAGAGTGACCTTTATTTCAGTTCCCAACAAGTTCCTCATCTCCATCTAAGACCACCTCAGTCTGGACTTCATTGTCCATATCACTATCAGCATTTTGGTCAAAGCCATTCAACAAGTCTAGGAAGTTCCCAACTGTCCCACATCTTCCTGTCTTCTTCTGAGCCCTCCAAACCTTTCCAACCTCTGCCTGTTGCCCAGTTCCAAAGTCACTTCCACATTTTGGGCTATCTTTACAGCAGTGCCCCACTACCTGGTACCAGTCTACCATATTAGTCCATCCTCACACTACTAACAAAGATATATCCTAGACTGCGTAATTTATAAAGGAAAGACATTTAATTGACTCACAGTTCTGCAGGGCTGGGGAGACCTGAGGAAACTTACAATCATGGAGGAAGGGGAAGCAAACACATCCTTCTTCACATAATGGCAGCAAGGAGAAGTGCACAGCAAAGTGAGGGAAAAGCCCCTTATAAAACCATCAGATCTCATGAGAACTCACTATCACAAGAATAGTCATGAGAACTCACTATCACAAGAACAGCATGGAGGTAACTGCCCCCATGATTCAGTTACCTCTCACCAGGTCCCTCCCCGAGACATGTGGGGATTATGGGAAGTACAATTCAAGATGAGGTTTGGGTGGGGACACAGCCAAAACATACCAGCTGCAGTTTGGGTTCAAGTCTGTTTTGCATGAGCATAGTCCTTGGGACAGAGAGCTATCTAGACCAAAAAGTATATTTCATGGCAGAGGAACAAACACAAGAGAATAAGCCCAACTACACTAGCACATTTCAGGCCTCTGCTCACATCACATTCACTAGCATGCCACTGGCCAAAGCAAGTAATATGGCCAAGACCAGCATCTATAGGAGAGGGTAGTAGACAATCTTCCCATGGAGATGGACAGGAAAAGGATAATTATTTCCTGAACAATAACCGAATCTACCACACAAAGACAATAGTAGTCTCATGTCAAATTTTTTCAAGGAATAGAAACATCAAGAACTCCCCCTAAGAAGATATCACAGTCAGACTATATTCAACAGTTAGGCGTTCAATGTGGATTCTTTTTTCTAGTTTGGGCCATGAATATTTTGTAAACAACATCTCGTGCATCTTCACATTTCTGTGTTTTATAAACAGTTCAACAAATTAGATGTCAGAGAATCCTAAGGGCGGAAGTTTCCTGATAAGAGGAATCTCAAAGAAATTACAGTATATTTAGAAACCAGAATGACATTTCCATCCTTTATTTGTTTACCACTTGAACTTTAACAACTATATGGCAATGCAGGAAAAGTTTTCTTAGTCATTCTCTTGGTGATTTTTCAGCCTCCTGAAAAATTATAGACCCAACGATAGTTCAAGAACATCATAATTCACCAAAATTATCTAAACTTCTAGAAAAGCTATTTTTTTCTGAAACGCTCAGGACTTATAGCCTATGAAGCTAAAGCTTACCTGCTTTCAGCTTGAGGTCTTTCTCAATCTGTGGAATTTATGAATAAATTTTTTTTTCATTTTTGCTGTGGTATCTGTTTATGGTAAAGAGATAAAAAGTGATTCACATTTTTGAGATACCAGCAATAACAGCAATATTAGCAGTAATCGCTATTCCATTTACAGTCCTGACCAGTGACTATAAAAGTACCACTTTATACCTAAGCCTCACGAAAGTGCCCCAGCATGGTGGCATGATTCAATGAGTTGTTTTTCTCTTTACTGATGTGTATCCTTATATTTTAGGGCATTATTTATGGTTTTCTTCCCCTGATGCTCTTTAGATTTCTGGTCAGTGATATTTTATCATAGATAGAAAAAAAAGACTTAATTAGGTTTTTAAAAGGTTTGACTTTAGCTCTAACCATAGTGATTTTATCACAGCATGGGCAGAGAGAGGAGAGAAGCCAACACAAAGTAGTGAAAAGGAAGTCTCAGCAGGCAAGATGGCAAAGTTTTTAGCGAGAAAATTAGGTTGGACAGGATACACACACAGTACAATCTAGCAAGCAATCGATAATGTAAAATTTGGTATTTAGATGGCATCCTTTAGTCTAAGAATTCAAGTTTCTTTCCAGACACAAAGTAGTCTTAACAACATTCATGTGGGTCAAGAAGCAAGCATTGCTGGATCAGACTTGCAAAGGAGAAAACAAGAAAGTTATCTTGGTCAAATAGAAACACTGTCAACCAGGATCTTTAAAACTAAATCTAGCCATCCACACAAGCTAAATGACATTAATATGATAAAAACAGGTGGTCCTAGGATGTTAAGGTATGGCAAACAGAGAGGATTGAGAGCACATTAAGTGGCAATGGGCTTGAACCCCAGCAGCTATGGTTTTGACTCATGTAGAAATCACACACAATATTTTTCCCACAGTGTTGGTTTGATATTTGTGGATATTAAAAGCCAAGACAAAAGAGGACTTTGTTTTTGGTACTATTTCTAACAGAAATCTCCCAGCACACACACATATATACATACACATGCCCAAAATCACCTAAGTGTGTCACCTTTAGAATAAAACAAATACTTAAATGTACAAGATTATAACAGTTAGAAAATAATCAAACATTACAAAATGGAAAAATTAATCAAATATATAAGCGATAATTCTCACAAAAGTAATTAAATAGCTTTACTGACTGTTATAAAAAGACTAGTTTTATTTATTGCAGTATTTAGAGTTCTTAGTTAAACTTTATGATGAATAATAATAAGCTCTCAGATGAATGATAAACAGATTTCTTATTTTTAAAAATGTTATTTCCTATTCTACCTTATTATTGTAACATTAAAAAATATTATAACATCTAAATGAGTAAATGCCCACTCACTGTTCTCCTTTTCCAAAATCAATAAAACTTCATTTCATCATTAATTATGGTGAATAAACTCTTTTAGAAATAATTATTTTGTCCTATATTTAAAAATGGCTCCTTACCTTTGGAAAATAACATATAACTCTCACCACTTTTGCAAATGATATAGTATTGATCAACTTATTCTATATAAGGATGTGAGGGTTTTTTTTCAGCTTTATTGAGGTATAATGAACAAATAAAAGTTGCCTATATTTAGGGCATACAATGTGATGTTTTAATATATGTATACATTGTGAAATGATTACCACAATCAAGTTAATTGGCATATCCATCACCTCACATAGTCACCATTTTTGTGTGTGTGTAGTGAGGACACTTAAGATCTATTCTCTTAGCATATTTCAAGTATACATTACACTAACTATAGTCACCATAGTGTTCATCAGTTCTCCAGTACTTATTTATCTTACAGCTGAAGGTTTGTATCATTTGACCAATAGCTCTCCTTTTACCCCACCCCACAGCCTCTGAGAACAATGATACTTCTCTGTTGAATACGAGTTTGACTTTTTTTAGATTCCATATATAAGTGAGATCATGCAGCATTTGTCTTTCTGTGTCTGGCCTATTTCACTTAATATAATGTCCTCAAGGTTCATGTGTGCTGTTGCAAATGGTAGGATTTCCTTCTATTTTAAAGCTGAAGAGTATTCCATTGTATATATGTATATATCACATTTTCTTTAACCAATATCTGTCAATGGACACTTAGGTGGATTCCACATCTTGGCTACTGTGAATAGTGCTACAATAAACATGAGAATGCAGATATCTATTTGACACACTGATTACATTTCTTTTGGATATGTACCCAGAAGTGGGATTGCTAGATCATATGGTAGTTCTATTTTTAGTTTTTTGAAGAACCTCCATAGTTTCCCATAATGGTCGCACAACGGTTGTACTTTCCCACCAAGAAGGACTTGTTTCTCTCTACATCCTTGCTAACACTTGTTGTCTCTTGACTTTTTGATAAAAGTTCTCCTAACAGGTATGAGGTGATATCTCACTGTGATTTTGTCATTTCCCTGATAATTAGTGACATTAAGCATCTTTTCATATAACTGTTGGCCATTTGTATGTCGTCTTTGGGAAAATGTCTGTTCAGGTCCTTTGTCCATTTTTAGATGGAGTTTGGTTTTTTTGCTATTAAGTGGAATTCCTCATATATTTTGGATACTATATATCCAATAAGAACGTGTTCTGAAGACCATTATTTCATGTATTCACTAAATTTCTTCAGAAATTTTCTCTCCCAAAGAGCTAATATTATTTACAGAAACTTTCCGCTTATAGTATTAACATTATGTAATTAAATACTGAGAGCTCAAATGAGAAAAACAGCAATACAAAAATTGTCAATGCATTTCTGTTTTATGGTTCTAGAGTAAAATATCTGTAATCTTTGCAACCCAATGACTTACCCTCTCACTATCTATAGAAAACTGTGGATAAAATCAATACTGAGAAAAGATTAGAAATGCCAATAGAAATATTTTTTAAAAGCCTGTTGTTGTTGTTTTTTTTTTATTTTGATTTGTTTTACTTGGAGACAGGGAAAGGTGTTCTAGATGTTGTGGTAATTTCATGTGGTAGAACACACACACACTCACACAAATACACACAGACACACACACGGTTTTGGAAAGGAACTTACAATACTTGTGTTGTATCCACTGAAGTGGATTAACAAAATAAAGATAGATGGCAATGAATTAATCTAACACCCAACTCTAACACTTTACAGGTATGTTTCCATTACACACTTCTCTACCGTACTATTTCAGCAAACTTAACATTGATCACAAAAACATATGCATATATTCAACACTATCTGCTGCATAAGTACAATTCAGGAGAAAGGAGTTAGCCACAATGGGATGTCAGTAATGAAAGTTCATTGAGGGTAACACTCCTCTAACAGAGAAGGGTAAAGACTTGGGTGGCCCAGTTTCTGACCCAGTAATATTTGCCAAAAATCCAAATGATACTTCAAAATATTTTTCCAAAACCAGAGTGGCACAACGCATAGAGCCTCAGGTGGAGTAACTGGTTATGATTTATATACCTTTAAAGTAAGTTTTCAACTTGAACTAAAAATCAATGTAGGTTGTACAAACAGACTTTTCATTTGCCCTTTTTCTGTCAGTAAAATTGTAAACCAACAGGGAAAAACGAGACTTTCAATATGCCCAGCAGGGAAAGAAGAATGTAGCATTCTAAATACACATAGCTAAAAATATATAGCAAAATCAAACGCCATGCTTTGAAACACACATCAGAAGTACTAAACTTTCCAGAAAACTGTTGCCCATCCTTACTAACCAAATTCTTCACTCCCAAACCCTAGATTCAGCCGAGAAGCTTGAGACTGCTCGTGATCAGGATGTACAAACAAGGTGATAAATATGTCAAAACTACACAACAACCATGCATTTTAGGCTGCCCATCTCTGGGAGAAGGAAAGAAAACATTGGATCGTGATGATTCAGAATCATTTAATGCACTGTTTTGACAGATTTCAAATTCTTAAAGTAAAAGAAAACCTCTTAATAAAACAGAAATGAAGACAAAAATACAACTAAGCAACAAAGAGTATAATGGAAGATATTTGAAGGTATTTTGACATTTCCCCCCAAACAATACTCTTTTTGTAAGCTAGAGCAAATATATTCATGAAGTGAGGAGAGAAAACACGAAAATGTTTTCGAAAGTAAATAAATTGTTTCAAAATCATACCAAGCAGCATATTTCCAACATTAGCATTAAGACACAAATGTAACTAAAAACAAAAAACGAAAATGAAAGGAAGCAAAAAAATTAGCATAACGCATTTTTCCCATATTTTAACAGCCATAAATGTTCAATAAACTCAAAAGGGGCCATACAAAGAAGCAAAATAGCCATAATGATATTTCACTCCCTTTTTAGTCTTTAATTTACTGGCAAAGTAATGGATATTGAGCAGTTAATGAAATTAACCAACATCCCAGGAAAAGAAACTCAAAGAATAATTATACATATAGTTACGCAATCCCACTTCCCAAATGCTCCAGGACATTCTAAAATTAAAATTCTCTATCATCAAACAGGCCAAAACAGATAACAGTTCCAATTTTTACTTGGAATATATAGCATGCTGTGAGATTTAAAGAGATAGTGTTTGACAGTGTTTTAATTTTATGAGATGCTATACTAGTGAAAATATAAAGTAAAAAAAATATATATAAAAATGTATAATTCATGGTCTTACAGTTCTTTATCCTTAAATCAATTAAAATATTATATGTGTGTGTGCTTTGCTTGTGTTTTTGTTTTGCTATGTAGCATTAACCAGTTTTATAAAATTTGTTCACCAAAAGAAATACAATAATGTTAACAAAAATCTAGTTCGGACGTTTCCATTTTATCTCATTAAGCTAGTTTCAAGAGCTAAAGAAAGTGTCCCTAGTTCTCTTTACTTTCCAATAATAATAATAATAATAAAGCTTATAAGCATTTTGATAAATTTTGATTAAAATATGTCTTGGTTTCAAGAAAAGTTAGTCACTATCTACATTCGTAATTCACAAAGGTTACACAAAAGACTAAAGGAAAAATTTGCTGTAGTTTTGTACAAGAAACTGAAAACAGAAGAAACTAAACCACAACATACCATTCCCTCTTTAAAGGATTTTGCAAACATGTAAAGCAGGTTTATTTATAAATACTTGTAAAGTAGGTTTCAGAGCCAGAATGAGAAACAAGGACAATCAAGGGGTTTGCAAATAATTCAGAAAAGCATGTAAGAAAGAAACTACAACTATCTGTTCACCTTGTGGATCACTGTAAAAAGTAGGGATTTCGATGGGCTTGTAATTCTTGACAAGCATCAGTATAAATGTATACAAGAGGCAAGGCGATTTCACAGTTATTAGGTTTGGTTTTGTTTGTTTTGGTTTTGTGTTTGGGGCAAGTATCATGTGTGGCATACTTTAATGCCAAATAAAGGTTTGTGCTATTAAAAGGTAATGAATTTAATTGCTCTTTAATACAGATGGAAATAACAGAGCATAGAAACAAGGAGAGATGTACAGTGCTATTCACTTGCAAAATTCTTGGTGAACCTCCCTGCTTCTTCAGCAGAGGGCACTCTGCAATGAAAAGTGTCTGGAAGCTGAGGATGCTATCTTTTCAATGTAATATCCAAGAATACAGTCACAATGTAATAGCAAGAATATAGCAAAAGAACTGCCTTCCCACTTTAACTTGTCTATCTGTGGGAAACTCGAATGGTCATGCTACAGTGCTTAGATAGGGGTGAACACACCTATTCATGATTAGCTTGTAGCTCACTCTCCACCCCAGTGTTACCCAAACTACCCAAGCTGCCTTCTTCCTTCTTGGTCTATTATGAGGATCTATGTGTAGCAAAGTAATCAATCCTATGAATGCTGAGAAATCACTACAAATTGCAGAAAACATCAATGTTCTGGCATGAAAACCCCTTATTTAAAAATTGACAATTTCAAATGGAAAACACTATAGAATTAAACCTTCCTTTCTGCTTCAAAACAATACTGAAGATAGAATACCCCTTCCTTCTACTTTCCCAGCCCCATTGCATGATTATAGTTATCATGGTCCAGGAGCCTCAGTTGTCTAAACAGTTGGGACCATAGAGAATGCTGTAGAAATGAAAGCGTATTTAACAGAATAGACTTTAACCAGGGCTCAGGTTCTGCCACTTATTTAGCTTGCAATTCTTTGGTTCCTTATTGCTAAATTAGTACCTAGCAGATATTAGAAACTAAATGAGATGATGTATGTCAAGCATTCAGTGTTTGGTGTAGCAAGCACTCCGGACATTTCAGTTCTTATCATCATCAATAATAATGGTATTTCTCTGTCAATGACATACACTTCTTATCATTTTATTACTTTCTACTCTTAGAACATATTCACTTTGTCAGTTGTACTTCAATAAAGCTGAAAAATGAATCTATTCACTTGTTTTGCTTTTTTAGAATCATAAAAGTAATATAGTTATATAAACAATTTAACAGTAACGGGTCTAAATAAGGATTAAAAGTCCCACCCCCCTCCTCCCCTCTATTCCCACTTTATTGAGACAATATTGCTAAAATATGGCACTGAAAATTTAGAGCTTATCCCCCATAAATATATGTGTGTATACTGATAATATACATATGTATATCTTATCCCCCATAAATATGTGGGTATATTGATAATATACCCACATATATAACAATAATATATATCTTTTCTTCAACTTGTTCTTTTCCTTTAAAAAAACTTATTTCAAACATCTTTCATGTTAGTACATATAGTACTAGCTTGTTATTTTTAACAGGTGTATAGTATTCCATGCCCTGACTGGATCATGATTTGTTTTAACTATCCTCCATTAATAAATATTCAGGTTATTTCCAGGTCTGTATCGTAAATAATTTTTCAAAGAGCATTCTTTCACGTAAACCTTTGCATATATGTATATATATATCCATAGAACTAATTCTTAGCAATGAAATTGCTAGGTCAAAAGTCAAGTTATTTTTAAAGATTTCTGACATACACGTTTTGCCAAATTGGCCTACAAACAGGATATATCAACTTACATACCTACTGACCACTTACAAGAAAAATTACATATTTACTTTGCTAGCACTCTTTGTTACTGTACTGTTATTTGGAGGATATAAGCTACATCCCAAATTAAAATGCAAAGTAATATAAGAGCAAGAACACTACCTTTCCTATTATATATCCTTTTCCATACACACAAAATGCCTGATAGACTAACCTATAGGAGCCCTCCAGATTTGTTGATCTAGTGAGTGGTGAGTGGAAACACTGGAGAAATTAGAGAGGTGAGTGGATTTTATAGGATATCCAGGAAAACAAAGCCATTTTACTGTTTTCTTGCATCTTATCCATAGGAATATTATTTGCCAACAGCTTCAGAAAATTGTTCTCACAAAGGATATGGTGCATAAATAAACCTCTTTTCAAACTCAAGGTTTATCATGCATTCTTTATGTCACTGTAGTGAACTAAGTCTTCAGGTGGTGGCACCTTGGTGGCTTCAGAAATCTTACCAAGACTAAATTACTCCCCAAAATTTTGGGATGGGGAAATTACTATCAATTAATGCAATTAGGATCAATCTGAAAGCTAGCATGAGGTACCATTTGAATAGTTCAAACCCCAGTAATTCAGATTTGGCAAAAAGTTAAATGGAGCACAAAAAATAGGCCACAGAATTGTCTGCGGGTATTATAGAACATTTCAGCAATATTGGGTATAGTACAGTGCTGTTCTACCAATTACATGAGATGTCAGCTAATGGTTTAGGGAGCTATGGTATTTGGTGACAAGCCGCAGCACTTAAAATGCCAGCTATTAATTTTGTTGTCTATTATTTATTTTAAATATTAGTCAGAGGATGTCAACTGGACTTCAGGCTATTAGAAATCCTCTAGATAGTATAATTTCTATGAAGGGAAATGTACCTATCAGTTTATCATTTAACAAAATTTGTCACTTCTGAATGGTGGTAAGGGGTGAGATGTTTTGACTCTTCCAAGAGCACTTATTTACGTTCTCCCATTTCCTTCAGGTTGAAACTTCTGCAAGGCATTCTTCTTTGAGGCATTTTCATGTAGAATCAATGGCACTTAATACACACTACTACCAAGGAATGGAAATTAACATTTTTGAACTCCTAATATGTCCCTAACACCACTACAGGCTCCCCATGCATATTGTTCATTGTTCATTTAACCCTTACCACAACCTCGCCAAATAGGTACTATTATTGTATACATTTTATGTATGTGGAAGTGGACACAGAGGATGCATGTAACTTGCTCAGGGATTCAAAGCTAGTTATCTGCCTCCAAAGCTTATGTTCTTTCTACTATACTGCTGGTTTTTGTGCAACTATCAAAACTTCAAGAAAATGTTTTCAGATAAGAGCCTAAGCAAAAAAAGAGACAGCATTTTAATCTCTGGGAATTTTTAGCAATGAAATGAGCCAGTTCTCCCAATCAAGAAGGAATGATAAGGAATGATGAATGCAATTGTCCAATTTACAAACAGGCACAAGAACACTGCACATCATTAGTTGATTCTGGATTGCTTATACTGACAGAACAGAGCAGACATGTAGACAATCTGGGAATACAGACCTTTTAAAAATGATATTTTACCTTGGACTACATTCTTTTCTCACTTGAGTTATTGTAGTAAGGTTCAATTCCTTAGATATTAGCCTCTGAAACATTATGTTAAAAGGGAAATTTATCCCATGCTGGACAGACCAGATCCCCATTAGGACAAACTGTACTTGCCATTCTAGCCTCTGCTTGATTTCTTCTAAAATCAGATCATATGCTCAGGCTGATGTCAAGGACCAGTGAGAACAAAATACCTACATCTCAAAACTCATCTGATTTTAGGAACATAAAGGAAAGTCAAGCTAGAACATAAGCAAAGTAATTACTGGAAAAAGAAGGGAAAAACACAAATCAATAGGAGAAAATAGAGGGGCTGTGTTTGCAGCTTGGATGAGATAATAAACAGGAACATGCTTATTAAGTAATAAAATGTAATATACTTTGTTATTCAGTATATGGGTTTTTTTTTAAAAGGTAAAAGTAAAGACAAAGAATTCCACAGGCAAAATTTTACACAAAACCACAAGGCAGATAATTGGAAGTTTGACCACACAACTTCAAAAATTGGTAGCAGATCAAAGACTTCAGAGTCTGGTATACTATACCCAGTTCTCTGACCCACACTTCTTAGGAACACAAATCCCATTTATGTTCCTCAGGGACTGAAATGATTTTATCCAAAGATAAAATGATAATCCTATATATAAGTTGCATATTGTTTCTAAATTGCCACATTAGCCTTTTAAACATTATTTTTTTAAAAAAATTATATATAATACCCAGGCATGGTGGCTCACACCTGTAATCCCAGCACTTTGGGAGGCTGAAGTGGGCAGATCACAAGGTCAGGAGTTCGAGACCAGCCTGACCAACATGGTGAAACTCCATCTCTGCTAAAAATACAAAAATTAGCTGGGTGTGGTGGTGCACGCACCACCACTGGAAGAGGCTGAGGCAGGAGAATCACTTGAACCCGGGAGGCAGAAGTTGCAGTGAGCTGGGATCACGCCGCTATACTCCAGCCTGGGTGACAGAGCAAGACTCCATCACAAAAAAAAAAAAAAAAAAAAAAAAAAAAAAATCTTTATATAATAATAAAGAACTCAACAAAAGAGAATTTGAAGTATAGATGCTAACTTCAATACCAATATGAGTAAAGTTAGCAATATTTTCTTCACTCCTAATTTATTCCTTTACAAATAGAATGTTCTTATTAACTCAGGCACTATTTATTACACAATTATAAAAAAACAATTTTATGTCAGCAAGTGGTTTAGAAAGATATTTACTGAGTACTCATCATGAACACGGCATTTCACTAGGTACTTTATATCCATTATTTTCTTCAATACTTGCAACTGTATAAGGAAAGTATTAATATCCACCATTTGGGGAACGAGGAAGATGAGTTTGGAAGAAGTTAAGTACCATGTTCCAGTGATATCTCCAGCAAATGGCCACCCGGGTTACTTCTACTACACCACATGGCCTCGTCTTCATAAGTTCAGAAATGAGAGGCACCAGCTGGGAGTAAGAAACATAGGTTTCAACCCCTCGTCTACCATGTCATAGCTGCATTATCTTTAGGAAAATAATTAACCCGTTTCTCCATTTCCTCTTCTCTAAAATGGGAAGAACAGTAAATGTAATTCTTAGAGTAGGTGCAAAAATTAAAGGAATATGTGCTTAACATATGCCAGTTGATATTATTAATTTCCAAAAAGAATTATATGCTACCTATGTACAGTACATATACAAAAATAAATTGAATACATTTGGGCAGGGGGCATAGTGACACAGAATAAAGAAATAGCAATAAAAAAGGTCAAAAGTCAAGTGAGACTATCAGCTGTGTAGAGGCCAAGGCAACATTTTTATCACTCTCTTTCTCAAAGAACAGAACCTACATCAGTTGCTTCACAGAAAAGCTCAGCAGAGGATTGAAATAATGTAGTTCAGGTGTTCTGACTCTCTATGGTTTAACCCAGTAGTTCTCAAAGTGTGGTCCCCAGCATCAGCATTACATGAGAATTTGTTGAAAATGTAAATTCTCAGGCAACACCCTAGGCCTACTGAGTCAGAAACTGGGGATGGAGCCCTGAAATCAGTGTTTTAAGCCCTTCAGGTGATTTAGATGCTCACTCAGGTGTGAGAGCCACTCTTCTAACCTGACTCAAGTACAGGTAGGACCTGGAATATGTCAGAGAAGTGGTAGCAGGGGGAGACTGAGTTTTCAGAGCCTACAATTCTGGCCATCTCCTATGGACAAAAAGAAAACTGCCCTAAAGGAGAATTCTATGTGAGGAAATATGGCCACTCAATTTGCCTTCTGAGATGTTAGCTATAAAACACACCTCTAAGTTTACCAGTCAAATGAGCCTGCTAAATGCAATCATAATATTGACTGCTTAAAGATGAGAATGTTTGCCAATGATAATGTTTTTATTATAGTGAAAATTAGATATTTCCTTCCCAACCCATAAATGGGGGTTTCAGACAGTGACTTACTTCCAAAGAGTAGAATACGGGAGGGGTTGGGGGAGAATCACTTTACAGTGGAGAAACCTGACAAGCACTACCTCAAGCAATCAAAGTTAATATCAACTGTGATAAGTCGAGTTGATTATATGTACTCTTGATAGGAAAATGGCACTTCACCTCTGTGGTCTTCTCTCCAAGAACCTATAACCGTAGCCTTCCCATCATACAAATCCCAACTGAGGGACATTCTACAAAATACCTGACAAGTACTCCTCAAACTGTCAAGGTCACCAAAATCAAGGGAAGTCAGAGACACTGTCTCAGGCTAGAGACATGATGACTAAATGCAATGTGGTATCCTGGATAGAAACCTGGAACAGATAAAGGACATTCAATTTTAAACAAAAACAAAAATCTAACTAAATCTGAATAAAGTATGGGCTTCAGGTAATATTAATATATGAACACTGGTTCATTAGTTGTGAAAAATGTGCCATACTAATATGCACATACTAAGATATTAACAATAGGAGAAAGTAGATGTGGGATATCTCCATGCCATGGTTTCACCTTTCCTATAAATCTAAAACTATTCTAAAATTTTCAATTTATTTTTAAAATTCAGTTTTTCTTCCTGATAGTAAGCAGCTATCCAAATTGATTGCATGCCAGGTGTTCTCCTTAATAATGAAAATAGGCCCACAGAAAGTATATGTTTCAGGAAAAAAAAAAATGGTTATTCTTTCCACAAATTCTGAAGTATTCTTAACACCTTCTACACTTTCTAATACCTTCTAAATGTTACATGAAGTAGCAGTAACGTTTTCGTATATTCTTGTCCCTTTATTCTCTCTAGCTGAACATGAATCTTCACTTTTCCCTATTTGAAATGACTTATTGCCTGTTTTTCCATATCTGCTTAAGTGAGCAATATTGTAAGTTTCAATTAATTGTATCTTCAACCTGAACATTCAATTTGCAATCCTGGACCTTTTGCTTAATAAACCTAAATGATTATATTTAACATGAAGCACTCAGCTTCCTTTTAATTATCTTGAGAACTCTAGAAGAGAATTCGAACCACTTTATTCCAGACAACCTTAGACTAAAGCAGAAATTCATCCTCCAGCTGTTTGTAGAACCATACTTTGTAGAAGTAGCTATAAAAGGAAACTAAACAATCAAGAATTTCAGTCGTTTTGCAAAGAAAATGTGGGTGGGAAATTCTATACAGTTTATTAAATAAGAAACAAAAATAAAAGCCATTTATGGAATACTTGGCTCCAAATTAATAGAAGTCCATGGAAGCAGCACGTTGTAAACTTATGATAAGAGGCGGATTTAACAAAGGGAAATACCACTCTAAGTATAAATCAGGGAGATTTTTATCACAGAACAACTAGTAAAAACAGAACCAGCTTTAGGTATTTATCCAAGCACTATAGACAAAACATGGTAGGTCAAAATAAACCAATTGTTCCCTCTCATCCAGGAAAACACATTACTAATATCCAGAAGTTTGTCTTTATGAAGAGTGGCATAACTTTAGAGTTCCAGTAAGTTCTCGGCATATCCAACTAGGCAAATGAACAATTTTTGAAAGTTACACTCCAATGGAAAGATTATCAGACTGATTTAGGAGATCTAGCTCTACTACAAATTAACTGATGAAATCAGGCAACTACCCTAATAAACAGGAGTTTTTCACTTCTCAGAAAAATAATCTGTGTACATTTGAACAGCAACTCACAATTCCCAATACGTTTTTTGTATACTGTCTCATTTGATCCTTACAATAAAGCAATAAAATTAACAGTGCAAAGATTATCTTCCTTTCACAGATGAAGAAATGCAGTTTAAGAATTTATGTAATTTGAGTTGGGTCACACAGCTAGAAAGTGGAAAGTGGGAATCCGACCTTAAGGTTTCTGACTTCAGTCTCTGCTCTTCACACATTACCACAAAGCTATTAGGAGATGCCTTTTGGCTTTAAAATTCCATTCCCCTTTGACTAAGAAATGGCTTTGAAATTTCAAATTCATAATCTTCCCTCTGCAGCTAAATAAATGCGAATGTTCCTACACCTCTACTGAAAAACATCAATATGTTTTTCCAGTTCAAAATGAGAAAAAATATTGGAGATCTTAAAAGCATAAGAATCAATCATAATTTTAGCATCTCTCATAGATTTAAAAGATTTTGCCTGCTTTACAAAAAAAGTGAGGCAATTCCTCAAAACGTATAGGGCTTATTAATAATCTTGGATCAATGTATTACCACAAGACAATATGAATCAGAGGGTCCATGATTTTGTTTTATCCAGTGTAAATTGTGGTAGGTGATAAATAACAAGTTCTTACAGAAATTAAAAGTAATAAATAGCAAGTAAGTTGGTTTTTCCCATAAATTATGCTTTGAAACTAGAGCAGACATTATTCCCCCAATTTTAGCATTTCAACTGTGAAATGAAAATCTAAGTGATGATAATTAGATTATGAAAAGTGAAAGGAAAAGATCTTGGCAAAATTCTGACACTGCCACTCTTCCGTATAATTACCAATTTCACAATTACTGATTTCAATTTATGTTCAGGGGTAATCTAAAGAAGAATTTTAATTACCTCAGAAATGTACAAGAGAGACAGACTGGCTTTAAAAATATTAGATTTGTCTTAAAATAGCTACAAACCTTAAAAACCTCAACTATTTCAACAGTAGTAGAGAACACACACCCACATACCCCTCTGTCCTCAAACCCTATTAAAAATTCAGGAAGAAAATACAACAATGCAAATAAATCTACGTTAGCGCTAGAAGCTGAGAAGGGTATCATCAGAAGACCAGAACTGTGAGAACATCCTTAAATACATGAAACAACTCAAATTGACAGAAAAACACAACACTGTTGAGGAATTTGTAAAGCTCTCAAGACAAAGGGGAAAAAAGTGAATTTTCCCAAAAGCCCCAAATAATCCCAATATCAGAAGCCATTGGAGCTGAGAAAAGGACAGAGGGTGAGTGGACAGTCAGGTGATTTGATTAAAGGAATAGAGAAGAGCCAGACTGATCCTCTAATGACAGAATCATGACTGTGGCATTTGCTATATGGATTATGACATTCAGAACAACTCTATGCAACAAATTTGGGAGTTCCACCAAGTACCCTCAGAGTGTCCTTTGGGCTGGGCAAAGCAGGACAGTGCCTCAGGTCATGTAAGGCCATCATAAGGGAAGAAGGGAATGTCCCACACCCAAAAAACAAGGTGCCCACACACTCTAAATGGAAGGGCACCTAGCCATATAACCTCTGCCTTCCCCACGTAAGTGTTGGATTCAGGATCCCTATCATCAAAATATATATCCATTGCCCCCCAAAAATAGAAATTATCTCCTTGGATGTAGGAACTACGCTTCAACTAGCTAACTGCGATCAATCTAGCCCAGCAACTATAAATTTAGACAGACAACCAAGAACCTTCAAATATTTGAGCAAAATCAACAAAATGAAAGACCACCAAAACCAAATAACAGAAAAATTAACTTCACAGTGTCAGATAGTATAGAAAATAGAAGAAATTTTCAAATACATTTTTGGCAAGGTTTATCCATTTATAAACAGCAGGCTTCTCTGAAAAAGAAGCAACAGAGTTCTTAAAAATGTAAAATACCATGGCCATTTTTATAAAATCCAATGGATGGGTTGAGGTTATAATTAAAAGCAGTAAATTAAATCAAGGGAGTCTCCCAGAGTACAGTGTATAAGGATAAGAGTAGGAGACAAAAACTAAAAAGCATGCAGATTAGATTCAGTGGTTCCCGTATCATATTTACTGGGGCTTCAGAGGGAGAGAACAGAGAAAATGGACTTGAGGAAATAATTAAAGAAATAAAAGAGAAAATGTTTACTGAGCTGAGGAAAGATGACTCTTCAGGTTGTAAAATCCAGCAAGTATCAAATGGTAATAATCAAAGGACATAAAAAAGATGAAGACTGGTAAAATCTCTGAACAACAACAATAAAAGCTTCCTGAGAAGTAACAAAAACGTTACTTGCCAAGAAATGAGAATTTAACTGACATCAAAATTCTTGTCCACAACATGGGACGTCAGAAGACAACAAATTTTTTAAAGTCTCTAAATTCTATGGTTACATTTCTCATGGAAGTGTAAATTGATACAAACTTTATTGCTAGCAATTTAGCAGTAACTATCAAAATTAAAACAAAGAATGCACATACACCTTGACCGTGCAGCTCCACTCCTGGGAATTCACCCTACAGGTATATTTGCACAGGTACAAAATGATAAACATAAAAGCATAGTGATTGGGCCAACTAGAGGAAGCCCCAACAAACTTTGATAGGTTATCTTTTCTTAATAGCCACTCTCCTTCCGTCTCCCTCTTTTACTTCCTTCATAACCTCAGAGGTCCAACAAGCTGACTACAACAATATCTGTTCCCCTCCTACCAATCTAAGGCTCCCAGACTCTCCTTTCCCTAAACAATCTCACATGTGTTTGTATCTACAGGCAAGGTAATGATATATCTTAGTATTTGTGGGAGCATTTTTATGTATGCCAAAATATTCCTCATTCGAAGGTAACTAGTACTACTAGAGGATGTCAAACTGGAAGATTCCAGAAGTTGTTTCTCATATTAAAGAAAGGTGCATTTTTTCCTCTCTAAATTCACAACTTTCTTAAGGAACCTTACAAAAAAGGTCTGTTACAGGTAGCCCTAGATGTGTAATATGTAGCTAGAAGTAGTCCATCAGAAAGGAGAAAAGAGAACAAGTATTAGATGAGAAAAGAGACAAAGAAGAGAGTTTGAAAATTAAGTCTACGAACTACAGGTTGCCTGGAAAGAGTAGGAGGGTCTCCTCTATGAGCTCAGCGTGGGTCTGTTTTAAGCTAATTCAAAACCCTTCCAAATGAGCTTATTAGATTCTAATTTGATGGCTCTGAACCTAATAAGAATTCAGATCAAACTGTTCTTTCTCAAAGAGACAGCACTGTCAAAGAGCCAAAATTGGAGTGGGTGTTTGGGGGATTGGGTTATACAGCTTTCACATTATGATTCACCTCTCTACCAGCAAACCCTTCCCCCATGTCAATAGCATCTGTCATACATTTTTATTCAAATTCCTCACCACTAAGGGCAATCATAAGCTGAAGAGATGCTCCTACAGAAGTGACCTCAACAAAAATAGAAGTCAATAACATGGCCAGCTGACACAGAGGATGTCAGAAAGTGCAAAATGATGGCAAAGAAAAAAGGCAAAATGTGTAAGGCAGTAGAAAAGGAAACAATCACAGGCCAGGATGAAAAATTAGGGCAATTATCTGGATAATTCAGCCTCAAAACTCGCTTCCTGATGATTGACATAAATGTGTTTCGTTCTCTGGGCTCCATTTTCACAATAGATGGAACGTTGGAGCTGCAATAACGGTTTTCTATTCTCCATCACTGCTATTTACAAGAAATTTAAAGGAAATATACCTTCTTTTTACTCCCACTTGAAACTTTATATCTGATGTGAGGGAATGTTTTATAAATATGATGCTACCTGAAAGTTTGGCTTAGAAAGAAAATAAAATTATTTCTTGCCTGGATTGTTTCTTGCCTGTGTTATCTAAATGTTGGTACCAATTCTTCACTTCAGTAGACTTCTGGAATTGAGTTGACAGAAGTTATCCATTCAGAACCAACTTATGGATCATAATAAGTGGGGTAGTGAATCAGACCCACTGGCACTCAAGTAGAATAAAGGATATAGACATATACAGGTCTCCAGGACATATACAACAAAGTAGAAAAAATAAACTGCCTAAACAGAAGATAAGAAATCTTTCATTTCTGTTTGAGTCAAATGACACCCTAGCATCTACAGTGATTATATGAGTATGGAAATAAATGTCCTTTCTTCTCTTTTAGGCACTCAAGATGTACACACTCCAGTAAACCACTGACATTCTCAGATTTTAAATTAACAGTTTCAATTCTTTCTTTAAAAGACACCAAATATCTGTAACATGTAATACTTTTCAGTTGCCCTGAAGCACAAATTTGAACTGAAGACCAGGAAGCTGGTATGCAAGAGTGAGTACTTACTAAGTGGATCTAGCCTCCTGTCCAGTGTTCTTCCTCAACTTGGACTTGTTGTTTTTTACTTATTTCAATGTACACATTTTATTGAGGAGAACTGGGTGATGTGGTGTTATTTATTTATGAATTTCAAGGGTATTACAGGTGATGAGAGGGGCTGAAATGAAGGGTTCACCTCCTATACAGGGTATATAAATAGAAGTTTGGTTAGCTACCATTTGAGAGAAGCCCAAACATTTTCCTAGACCTTAGCACTTACGGGACTCGGCCACTAAATGGAGGGTTCACCATACAAACATATTGCACCTATCAAGTTCTATATGTTGGGTCCACGGTAAACCAATATGACATTTCAATTTCCGGAGTTACTTACTTCAATGAATGAAGTGGAATTAACCTAAGATGTGCTACAGTAATTGCCCCTTGTTCCTTTCACATTTACTGCCATGCCATCATATTAATAATTCACAGATTTTTGACTTCCTTCATGACTATTGTTGTGCTGGAAAACCTTACCTGTCTCTGCTATCGCCCAAGGCATATTTTCTTTATTAGCTGCCAAAACTGGTAAGAATTTGGGGTCCATATTGATGAATTAAACACTATTGTCTAATGCATCCTAAATATTTTCCTTGGCATCCCAGGAGAACTCACATTAGGTACAGTTAATATAAAAGAATGGAGAGAGAAAAGATGTTCTTCTTTATTCATTCTAACATCAATTGTTCTACTCCCAAATGAATAGCAGATGGAAGTTTGAATGTGAAAACTTAATTTCAACAGACATTTCAAGATAAATTCCTGAATGAATGTCCTTGAAGATTCTTCAAGGCCTGCCCTCACAGATATGAATACAATTGTTTTCTTGAAACAACAGAAGACAATATGTTAGAAATACAAAAATCATGATGAAAGCTTTCAAGTCTCCAGAACTTACCCAACATTAGTTGATCATAGCCTGAATAAATGGGTGGGACGGCAAAGGGGTCCCAGAAAGAGAGCTCTCCCTCTCTCTCCATTTTGTCCTTTTGCTTCACTTGGCTTTTCTTTTTTTATTTCTTTTCTCTCTGTTGATTCCCTATAAAGGGCTCATATAGACACTTACCATCACAGGGTATAAGACTTTAGAGCAGAAAGAGATCTTATAAATTACCTTGGCCAAAGCCTTCCTAAATCCTTACCCAACCTCACTCAACTAGTTGTTGATGTGCCTATAGCCTAAATGCAAATCTCCTCGTTCCAGATAAGGGTCGTCAGCATACAGAAATATAGAAAATGGCAAATGACATTAAGTCCTAAGTCAAAATGAGGCATAATTAAGATGATGATTCACCAACATAATTCCGATCCAGCAGCCACAATTTACTTTTGTTTGTTTGTTTGTTTGAAGGGATAATTTATTACAGTAAAAATGATCCTTTTTAGTGTACAGTCTGTGAGTTTTGACAAATGTATATAGTCATGTGACTACCCCATCAAACTCAACATACAGAACCATTCAATCATCCTAAAAAAATTCCCCAATTCCCTTTGGCCCCAGCCCCTAGAACTACTCATTTGTTTTCTGTCTCTATAGTTTTGATTCTTCCAGAATGTCCTATAAATGGAATCACACAGTATGCAGCCTTTGAGCCTGGCCTCTTCCACTTAGCATAATGTATTTGAAATGCATCCATGTTGTTGCATGTATCAACGGTTTGGTCCTTTTTATGATTTACTTTTTTAATAGTATATGTTTAAATCAGAGAAAAAATTGACAATGCTATAATTATAACCACAAATTCCATTACAAATGCCAAAAATGAATTTAAGTCCAAGATATGGATTTACTATAAGGAAAATACCCAAAGTAAGTTCTTTAAATAATACCAATTAGCTGTTATTCCTTATATGTGATAATGAAAAAAGCATATAAATTTAACATTCTTCCACTAATTTTTAATAAATAGCTGATAGATACCCCATCTTGAGTTCTAGCTATTCTAATTCTATAACTTGATCACAAAATCATATTTAGGTTAGAAAAGAAAATAGCTTGCCCTGCTCCTAACTCTTGCGATTAACTATCTTCACAAACAAGTAGGGAATTTTTTGTCAAATACTGTATAAGCTCTTTTGGCTATAACTCATAAAACAATGCATCAAGATTGGCATTATGATACATTACATGCAGAATCAGCTTGGTAGTACTCTTCACTGTCAAGTAAGAAATTGCAAAGATAAATGAACCTTGGAAATTTCAAGATCTGGAATGTGATGCCAGCTGGTACATGGAAGAAGTAAATTCAATCAGGCTACCTGATGTTTCTTGTTTCTGCCTAGAGCAGGGCAGTTTTCAAGCTTGTAAGAAGACCCAGTTTGTCCTTGTCCCTCTCATGCTTTGAGGGGAAAAAAAGGGCTCTTTAACTCTGTTGAGAAAAAAAAAGAAAAATATGTAAGTTGAGGAAACTTTACAGCAGGTCTAATACAGTGAATTTTGAAGATTGAAGAGGAATTTTGACAAATGATTTTAACAATTATGGTTTAACATATAGGAAGGCTGATCGTGTACAAGGGCTAGTTTCTAAAAGTAGAGATGTATTTTTTAAACCTGCCTAGTTTTTTTAACCCTCTACTTTTTATTTTCACCAAAATAAGAAAACAGAATCTCAGATATTTGAAGGAACTGCTTCTCTGTTCTATCAAGAATTTAAATTAATCTTAAATCCTTTTTTACATTTTCTCCAAAATTCATCCGCATGAGAAACATGTATTAGCCACCTATTCTGCAGTGAGTGCTGCACTGAATGTTTGAGATACCAACTTAAATAAGACACACTCCCTCCTTCAGGGGCCTTAAGTTTCCAGAACATAAAAGTGCTGAAAACCAAATCACAAATATCAGTCTATCCTCTTACAGAATCATGTGTTGATAGTATGTAATGTGACTTCAAGAATGGTGTGAAGGAAGGAAGCAGAGCAAGATGACTGAATAGAAGCCTCCACTAATTGTCCCCCCTGCAGGAACATCAAATTTAACAAATATCTACATGAAAAAGCACTTTCATAAACACCAAAAATCAGGTGAGTGATTGCATTTCCTGGATTTAACTTCATATCACTGAAAGAAGCACTGAAGAGGGTAGGAAAGACCGTCTTGAATTGCCGATACCACCATTCCCCCATCCCCTGGCAGCGGCCATGTGGCATGGTGAAAGAAGCTATGCACTTGGGGAAGCAAGAGCATATTCTATGAGGCCAGTATTACCCTGATACCAAAACCAGACAAAGACACATCAAAAATAGAAAATTAGAGCCCAATATCCCTGATGAACATTGATGTAAAAACTCTCAACAAAACACCAGCAAACCAATTTCAACAACACATTAAAAACATTATCCCCCATGACCAAGTGGGATTTATTCCAGACATGCAAGCATGGCTCAACATATGCAAATCAATCAGTATGATACATCATATCAACAGAATGTAGAGCAAAAACTATGTGATCATAGTTTGAAGCTGAAAAAGCATTTGATTAAATTCAATATCCCTTCACAATAAACACCCTCAAAAACTGGGTATAAAAGGAACATAGTCCAACATAATAAAAACCATATAGCTCAGACCCACAGCTAGTATCACACTGGATTGTGAAAAACTGAAAGCCTTTCCTCTAAGATCTAGACCACTGTTACTCCATACTGTTCTAGAATTCCTAGCTAGAGCAATCAGAAAAGAGAAAGAAATAAAGAGCATCCAAATTAGAAAAGAAGTCAAATTATTTTTGTTTGCAGATGATATTATGGATTTTAAAATTTATATTTGGAAAAAAATAAAGATTCCAACAAAAAAGTATTAGAATTGATTTTAAAAATCAGAAAAGTTGCCAGACACAAAATTGACATACAAAAATCAGTAGCATTTCTATATGCCAACAGCAAACAATCTGAAAAAAGAAATCAAGAAAGTAATCCCATTTATAATAGCTACAACTAAAATTAAATACCTAGGAATTAACCAAAGAAGTGAAAGATCTCTAAAATGAAAACTGTAAAATATTGATGCAAGAAATTGAACAGGACACCAAATTATAAAAAGATATTTCATGTTCATATATTGAAAGAATTAATAATTTTAAAATGTCCATACTACCCAAAGCAATATACAGACTCAATGCAATCCCTATCAAAATGCCAATGACATTCTTCACAGAAAAAAAGATCCTGTAATTTATATGGAGCCATAAAATACCCAGAATAGCTATCCTGAGGAAAAACAACAAAACTAGAGCAATCATATTACTTGACTTCAAATTATGCTACAGAGATATAGTAACCAAAACAGCATGGTACTGCCAAAAAACAGACACATAAACCAATGCAACAGAATAAAGAACCCAAAAACAAATTCATACATCTATAGCAAACTCATTTTGGACAAAGGTACCAAGAACATTCACTGGGAAAGGACAGTCTCCAACAAATGGTGCTGGGAAAACCAGATATCCATATGCAGAAGGATGAAACTAGACCCCTATCTCTCGCCATATACAAAAAGCAACTTAAAATTGATTAAAGACTTAAATCTAAGACATCAAACTATGAAAGTACTACAAGATAACTTTAGGGAAATTCTCTAGAACATTGGACTGGGCAATGATTTCTTGAGTTATACCCTGCTAGCACAGGTAATCAAAGCAAAAATGGACAAATAGAATCACATCAAATTAAAAAGCCTCTGCACGAAGAAGGAAACAATCAACAAAGTGAACAGACAATTCACAGAATGGGAGAAAATATTTGCAAATGTCCCACTTGACAAGGGATTAATAATCAGAATATAAGGATCTCAAACAACTCTAAAGAAAAAAAATCTAATAATTCGATCAAAAAATGGGCAAAAGATTTGAATAAACATGCTCAAAAGAAAACATACAAATAGCAAATATGTATATGGAAATGTGCTCAACATGACTGATAATCAGAAAAATGCAAATAAAAGTTGCAATGAGATATTATCTTGCCCCAGTGAACATGGAAAAGGCAGAGCAAGATACTGGAATAGAAGGATCCACTAATTGTCTCCACAGCAAGAACACCAATTAAACAACTATCTAGAGAAAAAAGCACCTTCATACAAACCAAAAATCAGGTGAGCACTCACAGTATCTGATTTTAACTTTGTATGGCTAAAAGACACACTGAAAAGGTAAAAAAAAAAAAAAAAAAAAAGTCTTGAATTGCTGACACCACCCCACCCCAATTCCCAGGCAGTGGTGACACGGTGCAAAGAGCATTTCTGTGCCCAGGGGCAGGGAGAGCACAGCAATTGTGAGACATTGAACTCAGTGCTGTCCTGTTCAAGCAGAAAGGAAAACCAAATCAAACTCAGCTGACACCCACCCACTGAGGGAGTATTTAAACCAGCCCTAGCCAGAGGGGAATCTCTGATCCAGCAGTCTGAACTTGAGTTCCCGCAAGCCTCACCACCAGGGCTAAAGTGCTATGGGCTCTAAATAAATGTGAAATACAGTCTAGGCCACAAGGACTGCAACACCTAGGGGAATCCTAATGATGTCATGCCCACAGCCACTGGACTGAGGAGCGTATGACCTACTGAGACAGCAGCTGGAGTGGCTAATGGAATGCTGGCATCACCCCTCCCCTAACCCCAGGCGGCACAACTCACAGCTCCAAAAGAGATGCCTTCCTTCCACTTGAGGAGAGGAGAGGGAAGAGTGAGGAGGACTTTGTGTTACATCTTGGATATCAGCTTAACCATAGCAGGATATGGTACTGGCCAACTTGTGAGGCTCCTGTTCCAGGCTCTAACTCCCAGATGAAATTTCTAGACACAACCTGGGCCAGGAAAAAAAAAAAAAAAAATTCCTTGAAGGGAAACACAGTCCTGGTAGCATTCATCACCTGCTAACTGAAGAACCCTTGGGCCCTGAATACCCAGCAGTAATACCCAGGTGCTGCACTGAGGGCCTTGGTGAGCCTCTGCAAATTGCTGACTCCAGGTGAGGCTCAGCACATGATTAGCTGTGGTGGCAAAGGGGCAAAACTTCTGCTTGGGAAAAGCAGAGGGAAAAGTTAAGGGAATTCTGACTTACACCTTAGGTACCAGCACTGAGACTGAGGTGTAGAGCACCAAGTGGGCTCTTGGGGTCACCAATTCCAGAATTTGACTCTTGGATGGCATTTCTGGACCTGCCCTGGGCCAGAGGGGCGTCCACTGCCCGAAGGGTGAGTCCCAGGCCAGGCAGCATTCACCAATCTTGAATTGCTGACACCACCCCACCACCCTCTGATTTAAGAGCCCTTGGGGATTAAAGGAACATCAGCAGTAGTCTGGCAGTACTCCCCATGGCCTGTGGTGGCAGTGGCTACACAGTGAGGATCTTTTGCCTTTAGAAAAGAGAGAGAAGAATGGGAAAGAACATATCTTGTGGTTTCAGTGCCAGCTCAGCTACAGTACAACAGAACACTAGGTAGACTTCTAAGGTTTTTTACTCTAATCCCTGACTCCCAGACAGCACCTTTGGATCCGCCTGGGACCTGGGTAGTTTACTGCCCTGAAGGAAGGACACAGGCCTGGCTGGCTTCACCACTGACTGAGTGTAGAGCCCCAGATACTTGAGCATAGGCAGTGGCCAGGGAGTGGTTACAGCAGGCCTTGGATGAGACCCAGTACTGTGCTGGCTTCAGGTCTGGCCCAACACAGTCATAGTGGTGGTGGCCACAGCGGGGCATGTGTCACTCCATCCCCAGCTCTAGGTGACTCAGAATGGAGAGAGATTCCATTTGTTTGGGAGAACGTAGGGGAAGAGAACAAGAGTCTCTGCCTGGTAATCCAGAGAACTCCCTGTAATTGTGGTTTATAAACTACTCTTTTCCTAAGTAGGAAGACTAAAAGATGAACCAATAAAAAATAATAACCACAACAACTTTTCAAGACATAGTACAGTAAGATATAAATAGAAACAACAATATGTTAAAAAGCAAGGAAATGGAGTTAAGACAGAGTTTTTATTAGTTTTCTTGTTGCTTGTTTATGCAAACAGAGGTAAGTTGTTATCAGGTTAAAATAATGGGTTATAAGATAGTACTTGCAAGTCTCATGGTAACCTGAAACCAAAAAACATACAACAGATACAAAAAAAAAAAAATCAAGAAACCAAATCATATCACCAAAGAAAAACACCTTCACCAAAAAAAGAAGACAGGAAGGAAAGAAAGAAGAAAGAGAAGACCACAAAACAGTCAGGAAACAGATAACAAAACGGCAGGAGTAAGTCCCTACTTATCAATAATAACATTGAATGTAAAAAAACTAAACTCTCCAATCAAGACACAGACTGGCTGAATGGATAAATAACAATACCCATTGATCTATTGCCTACAAGAAACATACTTCACCTATAAAGATACATATAGACTGAAAACAAAGGGATAGAAAAAGATATTCTGTAACAATGGAAACCAAAGAAGAGCAGGAGTAACTATACTTACATCAAACAAAACAGATTTCGAGAAGACAACTATAAGAAGAGACAATGAAGGCTACTATATAGTGATAAAGGGGTCAATTCAGCAAGAGGATATAACAATTTTAAATATATATGCTTCCAGCACTGATGGACCCAGATATATAAAGCAAATATTATTATAGCTAAAGAGGGAGACAGATTCCAGTACAATAATAGCTACAGCCTTCAACACCTTTTCAGCATTGGACAGATCTTCCAGACAGAAAATCAACAAAGAAACCTTAGATCTAATCTGCACTATAAATCAAATGGATCATCATAGTGGACGGGAGGCAGGACTAGATTGCAACTCCAGACAGAGCAGCATGTGGGGGCTCCCATTGTGAATTTTAGCTCCACATCAACAGCAAGAACAAACCAGCAATCCCGAGAGGACCCACAGACCCTCTGAAGGAAGCAGACTGCTACTGCATGACCCAAAAGACACCCCAAATACTGTGAGTGCCCCAACTGCGGAAATGGGAAATTGAGATCCTCCTCTCCCAAACACACACCCAACTGGAGAAGCTGAAGGCCTGTTTGCGGGAGAAGTTTCTGACTCTACCTGGAGCTGAGTCAATTTGGAGAGCTGAACAAAATATAGGGGTAGAGGAAGCAGCAGCTCGCTGAGTCCCCTAGCAGGCCATTCCTGCCTGGCACCACAGGGATCCATCTCGGGGGTGGCCAGAAGAACAGGAGGTAAAACTCCACAGGGAGAAGGAAATCTCTAGCTGAACTTTGTAACAATTTGAACAGGGTGAGAAGCCTCCTGGCCAGAACTCAGGGAAGGGCACAAATCCAGTGTGCAGACTCCAGAGGCAGGGGTAGAACCAAGCCCTTTCCTTTCGCAGCTGGGAGGCAAGTAGCCTGGGGCAGATTTTCAAGCCCATCTCGCCCTCCACCTGGAAACGGACTTGGGGCTGTTGTGGGGGGCATGGTGGGAGTGAGACCAGCCCTTGGGTTTGCATGAGAGCTGGGTGAGGCCTGTGACTGCCAGCTTTCCCCTACTTCCCTGACAACCTGCATGACTCAGCAGAGGCAGCCATAATCCTAGGTACACAACTCCAGTGATTTGGAACTCTCACATCCATCCCCCACAGCAGCCGCAGCAAGACCCACCCAAGGGGAGTCTGAGCTCAGACACACCTAGCCCTGCCCCCACCTGATGGTCCTTCTCTACCCACCATGGTAGCAGAAAACAAAGGGCATATAATCTTGGGAGTTTTAGGGCCCTGCCCACTGCAGGTGCCTCTCCATACTACCACAGCTGAAGCTCTCTGGAAAGCATCACTTCCTGGAAGGAGGCCAACAAGCACAAAAATAGAGCATTAAACCACCAAAGCTAAGAACCATCATGGAGTCCAATGCACCCCCCCCCCCACCCACCTCCACCAGAACAGGGGCTGGTATTCAAGGCTGAGAGACCCATAGACGGTTCACATCACAGGACTCTGTGCAGACAACCCCCAGTACCAGCCCGGAGCCAGGTAGACTCGCTGGGTGGCTAGACCCAGAAGAGAGACAACAATCACTGCAGTTCAGCTCACAGGAAGCCACATCCATAGATGAGTATTCTACATCAAGGAAGAGCACTACATCAAGGAAGAGCACTACATCAAGGGAGGGTACCACATCAAAGGACCGCCCAGTGGGACAACAGAATCTGAACAACAGCCTTCAGCCCTAGACCTTCCCTCTGAAAGAGCCTACCCAAATGAGAAGGAACCAGAAAACCAACTCTGGTAATATGACAAAACAAGGCTCTGCAACACCCCCAAAAAATCACACTAGTTCACCAGCAATGGATCCAAACCAAGAAGAAATCCCTGATTTACCTGAAAAAGAATTCAGGAGGTTAGTTATTAAGCTAATCAGGGAGGGACCAGAGAAAGGCAAAGCCCAATGCAAGGAAATCTAAAAATTGACACAAGAAGTGAAGGGAGAAATATTCAAGGAAATAGCATAAATAAAAAACAATCAAAATTTCAGGAAATTTTGGACACACTTTTAGAAATATGAAAAGCTCTGGAAAGTCTCAGCAATCAGATTGAACGGGCAAAAGAAATTTAGAGCTTGAAGACAAGGTCTTCGAATTAACCCAATCCAACAAAGACAAAGAAAAAATAATAAGAAAATATGTACAAAGCCTCAAGAAGTCTGGGATTATGTTAAGCGACCAAATCTAAGAATAATCAGTGTTTCTGAGGAAGAAGAGAATTCTAAAAGCTTGGAAAACATATCTGGGGGAATAATCGAGGAAAACTTCCCTGGCCTTGCTAGAGACCTAGATATCCAAATATAAGAAGCACAAAGAACATCCAGGAAATTCATTGCAAAAAGATCTTCACCTAGGCACATTGTCATCAGGTTATCCAAAGTTAAGACGAAGAAAAGAATCTCAAGAGCTGTGAGACAGAAGCACCAGGTAACCTATAACGGAAAACCTATCAGATTAACAGCAGATTTCTAAGCAGAAACCCTACAGGCTAGAAGGGACTGGGGCCCTACCTTAAGCCTCCCTAAACAAAACAATTCTCAGCCACAAATTTTCTATCCAGCAAAACTAAGCATCATATATGAAGCAAAGAAACAGTCATTTTCAGACAAACAAATGCTGAGAGAATGTGCCATTACTAAGCCACCACTACAAGTACTGTTCAAAGGAGCTCTAAATCTTGAAACAAATCCTAGAAACATAACAAAACAGAACTTCTTTAAAACATAAATCACACAGGACCTATAAAACAAAAATACAAGTTAAAAACAAAAAAACAAGGTATACAGGCAACAAAGAGCATGATGGATGCAAGAGTACCTCACATTTCAATACTAACATTGAATGTAAATGGTGTAAATGCTCCAGTTAAAAGATATAGAACCATAGAATGGATAAGAACTCACCAACCAACTATCTGCTGCCTTCAGGTGACTCACCTAACACAGAAAAGACTTGCATAAACTTAAAGTAAAGGGGTGGAAAAAGGCATTTCATGCAAATGGACATCAAAAACCAGCAGAGGAAGCTATTATTATTATCAGACAAAACAAACTTTAAAGCAACAGCAGTTAAAAGAGACAAAGAGGGACATTATATAATGGTAAAAGGCCTTGTCCAACAGGAAAATATCATAATCCTAAACATATAGGCACCTAACACTGGAGCTCCCAAATTTATAAAACAATTACTGATAGACCTAAGAAATGAGGTAGACAGCAACACAATAATAGTGGGGGACTTCAATACTCTACTGACAGCACTACACAGATCATCAAGGCAGAAGGTCAAAAAAGAAATAATGGATTTAAACTATACCTTGGAACAAATGGACTTAACAGACATACACGGAACATTTCATCCAACAACCACAGAATGCACATTCTATTCAACAGCCCATGGAATTTTCTCCAAGATAAACCATATGATAAGCCCTAAAATGAGCCTCAATAAGAAAACCAAAATTATGCCAAGCACTCTCTCAGACCACAGTGGAATAAAACCAGAAATCAACTCCAAAAGGAACCTTCAAAACCATGCACAGACATGGAAATTAAATAACCGGCTCCTCAATGAGCATTGGGGTCAAAAACGAAATCAAGATGGAAATTTAAAAATTCTTTGAACTGAATGACAGCAATGACACAACCTGTCAAAACCGCTGGGACACAGCAACAGCGGTGTTAAGAGGAAAGTTCATAGGACTAAACGCCTACATCAAAAAGACTGAAAAAGCACAAACTGACATTCTAGGGTCACACCTCAAGGAACGAGAGAAACAATAAACCAAACCCAAACCCAGCAGAAGAAAGGAAATAACCAACATCAGAGCAGAACTAAATGAAATTGAAACAGACAAAAAATACAAAAGATAAATGAAACAAGCTGGTTCTTTGAAAAGATAAATAAAATTGACAGACCGTTAGCAAGATTAACCAAGAAAAGAAGAGAGAAAATCCAAATAACCTCACTAAGAAATGAAACAGGAGATACTACAACTGAAACTACTGAAATACAAAAGATCATTCAAGGCTACTATGAACACCTTTATGCACATAAACTAGGAAACCTAGAAGAAATGGATAAATTCCTGGAAAAATACAACCCTCCTAGCTTAAATCAGGACGAATTAGATACCCTGAACAGAACAATAACAATAAGAGAGATTGAAACAGTAACTTTAAAATTACCAACAAAAAAAGTCCAGGACCAGATGAATTCACGGCAGAGTTCTACCAGACATTCAAAGAAGAATTGGTACCAATCCTTTTGACACTATTCTACAAGACAAAGAAGAAACCCTCCCTAATTCATTCTATGAAGCCAGCATCACCCTAATACCAAAACCAGGAAAGGACATAACCAAAAAGGAAAACTACAGACCAATATCCTTCATGAACATAGATGCCAAAATCCTTAACAAAATGCTAGCTAACCAAATCCAACAACATATCAAAAAGATAATCCAGCATCATCAAGTGGATCTCATACCAGTGATGCAGGGATGGCTTAACATATGCAAGTCAATAAATGTGATACACCACATAAACATAACTAAAAACAAAAATCACATGATCATCTCAATAGATGCCGAAAAAGCATTCAACAAAATCCAGCATCCCTTTATGATTAAAACTCAGCAAAATTGGCATACAAGGGATATACCTTAATGTAATAAAAGCCATCTATGACAAACCTACAGCCAGCATAATACCGAATGGGGAAAAGTTGAAAGCATTCCCTTTGAGAACTGGAACAAGACAAGAAAGCCCACTCTCACCAATCCTCTTCAACATAGTACTGGAAGTCCTAGCCAGAGCTATCAGACATGAGAAAGAAATAAAGGGCATCCAAATCAGTAAAGAGGAAGTCAAACTGTCACTGTTTACTGATGATATGATCGTTTACCTTGAAAACCCTAAGGACTCTTCCAGAAAGCTCCTAGAACTGATAAAAGAATTCAGCAAAGTTTCCAGATACAAGACTAATGTAAACAAATCAGAAGCTCTTCTAAACACCAACAGTGACCAAGTGGAGAATCCATTCAAGAACTCAACCCCTTTTACAATAGCTGCAAATAATATATATACTTAGGAATACACTTAAACAAGGAGTCAAAAGACCTCTACAAGGAAAACTACAAAGCACTGCTGAAAGAAATTGTAGATGATACAAAGAAACGGAAACACATCCCATGCTCATGGATAGGTAGAGTCAATATTGTGGCAATGACCATACTGCCAAAAGCAATCTAAAAATTCAAGGCAATTCCCATCAAAATACCACCATTCTTCACAGAATTAGAAAAAACAATTCTAAAATTCATATGGAACCAAAAAAGAGCCTGCATAGCCAAAGAAAGACTAAACAAAAAAAACAAATCTGGAGGCATCACATTACCTGATTTCAAACTATACTATAAGGCCATAGTCACCAAAACAGCATGGTACTGATACAAAATTAGGCACGTAGAACAATGGAACACAATAGAGAACCCTGAAATAAACCCAAATACTTACAGCCAACTGATCTTCAACAAAGCAAACAAAAACATAAAGCGGGGAAAGGACACGCTTTTCAACAAATAGTGCTGGGATTATTGGCTAGCCACATGTACGAGAATGAAACTAGATCCTCATCTCTCACCTTATACAAAAATTAACTCAAGATGGATTAAGGACTTAAACCTAAGACCTGAAACTATAAAAATTCTAGAAGATAACATTGGAATAACCCTTCTAGACATTGGCTTAGGCAAGGATTTCATGACCAAGAATCCAAAAGCAAATGCAATAAAAACAAAGATAAATAGCTGGGACCTAATTAAACTAAAGAGCTTTTGCACAGCAAAAGGAACAGTCAGCAGAGTAAACAGACAATCCACAGAGTGGGAGAAAATCATCACAGTCTATACATCTGACAAAGGACTAATATCGAGAATCTACAACAAACTCAAACAAATCAGTAAGAAAAAACAAACAATCCCATCAAAAAGTGGGCTAAGGGTATGAATAGACAATTCTCAAAAGAAGATATACAAATGGCCTAAAAACATACAAAAAAATGTTCAACATCACTAATGATCAGAGAAATGAAAATCAAAACTGCCATGTAATACCACATTCTTACTCCTGCAAGAATGTCCATAATCAAAAAATCAAAAAACAGTAGCTGTTGGCGTGGATGCAGTGAACAGGGAACACTTCTACACTGCTGGTGGGAATGCAAACTAGTATAGCCACTATGGAAAACAGTGCAGAGATTCCTTAAAGAATTAAAATTAGAACTACCATTTGATCCAGCAATCCCACTACTGGGTATCTAACCAGAGGAAAAGAAGTCATTATTTGAGAAAGACACTTGCACATACATGTTTACAGCAGCACAATTCACAATTGCAAAATCACGGAACCAACCCAAATGCCCATCAATCAATGAATAGATTAAGAAACTGTGGTACACACACACACACACACACATATATGTGTGTGTGTGTGTGTGTGTATACATATATATATACAGTGAAATACTATGCAGCCATAGAAAGGAATGAATTAACAGCATTTGCAGTGACCTGGATGAGATTGGAGACTATTATTCTAAGTGAAGTAGCTCAGGAATGGAAACCCAAACATCATATGTTCTCACTGATATGTGGGATCTAAGCTATAAGGGCACAAAGACATAAGAATGATACAATGGATTTTGGGGACTTGGGCAGAAGAGTGGGAGGGACAAGGGATAAAAGACTACAAATATGCTGTAGTGTATACTGCTTGGGTGATGGGTGCACCAAAATCTCATAAATTACCACTAAAGAACTTATGTAACCAAATACAACCTGTACCCCAATAACTTACGGAAAAAATAGAACAAATGGACCTAACATATATTTACAGAATATTTCATCCAAAGGCTAAATACAAATTCTTCTCCTCAGTACATGGATCATGCTCAAGGATAGACCATATGTTAAATCATTGTATTAGTTTTAGTTCATTTTCACACTGCTATAAAAAAATACCTGAGACTGGGCATTTATAAAGAAAAGAGGTTTAATTGGTTCATGGTTCTGCAGGCTGTATAGCAAGCATGATGTTGGTATCTACCAGGCCTCTGGGAAGACCTCAGAAATGTTACAATCATGGTGAAAGGCGAACCAAAAGCATGCACATCTTACATGGCAGGAGCAGGAGCAAGAGATACAGCAAGGCGAAAGGTGCTACATACTTTTAAACAACCAGATCTCATGAGAACTCATTCACTATCATGAGAACAGCACCAGGAGTATGGTGCTAAACCATTCATGAAAAACTCCCCCCCATGAACAAATTGCCTCCTACCTGGCCCCACCTCCAACTTCAGGAATTAGTTTGACATGCAATTTTGCTGGGGACAGAGATCCAAACCATATCAGACACAAAACAAATCTTAAAATATCCCCAAAAATAAAATTATATCAAGCATCTTTTCTGACCACAATGGAAGAAAACTAGAAATCAATAATAAGAGAAATTCTAGAAATCATACAAACACATGGAAATTAAAAATATGCTCCTGAAAAACTGGTGGGTCAATGAAGAAATTAAGAAAGAAATTCAAAATTTTCTTGAAACAAATGATATTAGAAACATAACATACCAAAACCTACGAGATACAGAAAAAGCAGTACTAAGAGGAAAGTTTATAGTCATAAGTGCCTACATAAAAAAAACCCTCCAAATAATCAACCTAATGATGCATCTTGAAAAACTAGAAAAGCAAGGGTAAACCAAGTCCAAAATTAGCAGAAAAAAAGAAATAATAAAGATCAGATCAGAAAAAAATGAATTTGAAATGAAAAAAACAATACAAAAATCAATGAAACAAAAAGCTATTTTTTTGAAAAGTTAAAATTGACAAAACTTTAGCTAGATTAAGAAAAACAGAGAGATAACCCAAATAAATAAAATCAGAAATGAAAAAGGAAACAAAACAACTGCAGAATTAATACTGCAGAAATTCAAAGGATCATTAGTGGCTACTATGAGCAACTATATGCCAATAAACCCAGAGGTTTATTTGGAAACCTAAAAGAAATGGACAATTCTTAGACACATACAACCTGCCATTATTGAACCATAAAGAAATCCAAAGCCTGAACAGACCAAATAAGACTGACACCATAAAAAATAAAAAAATTTAAAAAAATTTTAAAAAAAGTCTCCCAGTAAAGAAAAGCCCAGGACCCAGTGGTTTTACTGGTGAATTCTATCAGATATTTAAAGAACTAATGCCAATACTAGTCAAATTATTCCAAATAATAAAGGAGAAAGAAATACTTCCAAACTCATTCTAACAGGCCAAAATTACCCTGATTGCAAAACCAAAGATGCAGCAAACAAAGAAAACTACAGGCCAATATCTCTGATGAATACTGATGTAAAAATCCTCAACAAAATACTAGCAAATTGAATTCAACAATACATTAGAAAGATCATTCATTGTGACCAAGTGGGATTTATCCCTGGGATGCAAGGATGGCTCAACATATGCAAATCAATCAATGTGACACATGATATCAACAAAATGAAGGACAAAATTCATATGGTCATTTCAACTGGTGTTGAAAAAGCATTTGACCAAGTTCAACATCCTTTCACAATAAAAACTCTTGAAAAACTGGATCTAGAGGGAACATACCTCAACATAATAAAGGCCATATATGACAGAACCACAGCTAATATCATGCTGAATGAGGAAAAACTGAAAATGTTTCCTCTAAGATCTGGAACATGACAAGAATGTCCACTGTCATCACTTTTATTCAACATAGTACTGGAAGTCTAGTACAGCTAGAGCAATCAGACAAGAGAAAGATATAAAGGGCATCCAAATTAGAAAGGAAGAAGTCAAATTATCCTTGTTTGTAGATGATATGATCTCATATTTAGAGAACTCTTAAGACTCCATAACAAAACTATTAGAACTGATAAACAAATTCAGTAAAGTTGCAGGATACAAAATCAACATACAAAAATCAGTTATTTCCATATACCAACAGTGAACAATCTGAAAAATAAAAAAGTAATCCCCTTTACAGTAGCCACAAATAAAATTAAATACTTAGAATTAGTTTAACCAAAGAAGTGAAAGATCTCTATAGTGAAAACTGTAAAACACGGATGAAAGAAATTGAAGAGGACACCAACTAATGGAAGGATATTCCATATTTATAGATTGGAAAAATTAATAATTTTAAAATGTCCATACTACCCAAAGCAATCTACAGATTCAATGCAATCACTGTCAAAACACCAATGATATTCTTCACAGAAATAGAAAAACAATCCTAAAATTTATATAAAACCTGAAAAGACCCAAAATAGCCAAAGCTATCCTAAGAAGAACAAAAAAACTGGAGGAATTACAATATCTGACTCTAAATTATACTACAGAGCTATAGTAACCAAAACAGAATGGTACTTCCATAATAACAGACACATAGACCAACAGAACAGAATAGAGAACTCTGAAATAAATTCACAGACCTACAGTGAACTCATTTTTGTCAAAGGTGCCAAGAACATACACTGGGGAAAAGAAGGTCTCTTCAATAAATGTTCCTGGAGAAACTGGATATTCATATGCAGAAGAATGAAACTAGACCCCTATCTCATGCCATATACAAAAAGCAAATCAAAATGGATTAAAAACTTAAATCTAAGAATGCAAACTATGAAACTACTACAACAAAACACTGGGGAAATTCTCCAGGATATTGGTCTAGGCAAAGATTTCTTGAGTAATACCCAGCAAACAGGCAACCAAAGCAAAAATGGACAGATGGGACCACATCAAGTTAAAAAGCTTCTGCACAGCAAAGGATACAGTCAACAACGTGAAGAGACAACCCACAGAATGGGAGGAAATATTTTTAATCTCCCCATCTGTCAAGGGATTAAAAGCCAGAATATATAAGGAGCTCAAACAATTCTATAGGAAAAATACTAATAATTGGATCAAAACATAGGCAAAAGATTTGACTAGACATTTCTCAAAAAGAAGACATAAATGGCAAACAGGCATATGAAAAGGTGTTTGACATCACTGATCATCAGAGAAATGCAAATCACAATGAAATATCATCTTACCCCAGTTAAAATGGCTTACATCCAAAAGACAGGCAATAACAAATGCTGGCGTGAACGTAGAGAAAAGGGAATCCTAGTACACTGTTGGTGGGAATGTAAATTAGTACAACCACTATGGAGAACAATTTGGAGGTTTCTCAAAAAGCTAAAAATTGAGCCACCATATGGTCCAGCAATCCCACTGCTGGGTATATACCCAAAAGAAAGGAAGTCAGTATATCAAAGAGATACCTGCAGTCTCATGTTTGTTGCAGCACTATTCACAATAGCCAAGGTTTGGAAGCAATCTAAGTGTCCATCAACAGATGAGTGGATAAAGAAAATGTGGTACATATACACAATGGAGTGCTATTCAGCCAAAAAAAAAAATGAGATCCTGTCATTTACAATAACATGGATGGAATTGAAGATTATTATTTTAAATGAAATCAGCCAGGCACAGAAAGACCAACATCACACATTCTCACTTATTTGTGGGATCTAAAAATCAAAACAATTGAACTCATTCAGATAGTGAGTGGAAGGATGGTTACCAGAGTCTGAGAAGTATAGTGGGGTTGGTGGGGGGAGATGTTTAATAGGTACAAAAATTATAATCAATAGGATAAGAGGGTGACTGCAGTCAATAATAATTTAATTGTACATTTTAAACAACTAAAAGAGTATAATTGGATTGTAACACGAAGGATAAATGCTTGAGGGGATGGATAACCCATTTACCCTGATGTGATTGTTGTACAGTGTATGCATGTGTCAAAATACCTCATATACCCCATATGGGATATATTTATATACACCTACTATGAATCCACAAAACTTAAAAAATATTTTTTAAAAATCAGGTGAAGTAGAGACACTATTTGACCTAAGACAGAAACCAGTATGATCTTTGAGCCTGGAAAGACAATATCAGAGAGAGATTATTATTAAAATCTGTAAAATCAGAAACAATATGCATAGTTTAAATTTAATCATGGTCATCCTACAAGATATGGTCTTCTGATTTTCTCTGATATGATTTCTCCCTTGGAGATATGGTTGACTTTCATGATCTTGACCATATCACCTTCATCTAGGGGACCCTGAATTATCCTTATTCTTTGCCCTTTGTTGGACAGTTCTACTAAGAGGTCTTTCACCTCAAATTTATCATAATAAAAAATTATCATCTCAATCCCTGAACAAGCTTCTTTTCTTGCCTTCTGCATTTTTGTTATTAATGCCATTCTTAAATTCACTTAAATGCAAAACTTTGGAGTCAACTTTGACTCCACCTTCTTCCTACACACTTAAACATATCACCAAGCTCTCTCTGATCTTTGCCAAACCACACCTACCATTCCAGTTCAAGCACATATAACATTATAGTTACACTATAGCAATAACCTCTTCATTGGTTTCCAGGTCTTCAATGTTGTAGCTCTCCAACCTGACTGTATGCAAAACTGTGGCCTCAATAAATATTTGCTAAATATAATAAATGCATGCCAAGTTAACTTTCCTAAATCACCACTTTCACTACTTCAATTCTTCCCCTGTGGACAATCTTTGACAATTCACTCCCCTATTTTATAAGAATAAGTTGAAATCCCTTATGTTGGCATTGAAGATCTTAAATATCTCTCCAAAATACTTTTCCAGACTTTTCCCTCCCTACAGATGAACTTCCATCTCCAGTGAAATTGTTCCCTTCTCTGTCTCCCCTCTCCATCAAATACCCATCACTTTCCAGGCTCTTCCTGAATCTTCTCCCATCCTTTCAAATTTAATAATTCTCATTTGAAGTGCATTGTATGCTCCTTATAATTGTTGGAAATCTATATCGTCACCTTCTGAATTCCACTGTAACCTATTTGGTTGAATCATATGGAATTGCCAATATTTAACCAAACTTTTACCAACAAAAAAAATCACAAAATAGCAATATTATATGGTTCAGCATAATAAATATGAAATCTTTGTGTTCTAGGGTTCCTAGAATATGCTGCACATAAAGGATATGCTACTCTATTTGATACAATTTTCCTTGCTATCTTCATTTGTAAGCTAGATAAGTAAGTTGGCAAACAGTAACTTACTACTGCAAAGGTAGAGAAGTTTCTCTCCAGCTTGACTTTTCAGGACTTTTCACAATCTTGGGTTGGTAGTCACATTAGTTAGCACTTCCACACTGAAGACTATGTCCTGCTTCACTTAGGATAGGTTGCCCCAGTTAGCTATGATTCTTCAGTTATAGCCCTCTGGCAAAATTAATAGGTTCTGTATTAGTTTACCAGGACTACTATAACAAGATACCACAAACTGAGTGGCTTAAAACATCAGAAATTTACTATTTCACAGCTCTGGGGTTCTAAGTCTGAAATCCAGGTATTAGCAGGGCCATGGTCTCTCTGAGACTCTGGAAATAATTCTTCCTTGCTTCTTCCTAGCTTCTCATGGTTGTTGTTGACAATTCTTGACTTTCAGCTGCAGCACTTCAGTCTCTGCCTCCATTGTCACATAGCATTCCCTACTTGTGTGTCTGCACCTATGTCTCTTCTCTTTTTATAAGGACATCACTCATATTGGATTAAGGGCCCAATCTGTTCTGGTATAACCTCATCTTAACTAATTACATCTGTGATTATCTCATTTCCAAATAAGGTCACATTTTGAGATGCTGGATGTCAGGGTTTCAACATACCCTTTTTGGGGGCACAGTTCAAGCCACAGCACTCGGGTTCATTCCTGAAAGTTGTTATATATAAAAGTTCAGTTATTTAAAGATTTTTATATTTAAATCATCGCTTTAAATTTAAATTTAAATCATATAAATCATTAAATTTAAATATTTTTATATTTAAAGATAGATATATAAATAATTGAATTTTTAAAAATTATACAATTTGATGTAATAGATATATAGTAAGCATTTAAAGTAAGCAAGCATGCAGCCATTATTCAGTAGCCTTCGGAACTGTTATTAACTTAACCCATAATCTTATACATATGGTCAGTTTAAATATCCTCTTGTAGGATTCCGTTCCAAGATGGCCGAATATGAACAGCTCGGGTCTGCAGTTCTCAGCATGATTGACGTGGAAGACAGGTGATTTCTGCAGTTTCAACTGAGGTACCTGGTTCATCTCATTGGGACTGGTTGGATAGTGGGTGCAGCCCATGGAGGGTGAGCCGAAGCAGGACGGGGTGTCACCTCACCCAAGAAGTGCAAGGGGTCAGAGGATTTCCCTTTCCTAGTCAAGAGAAGCTGTGACAGACTGTACCTGAAAAATGGGACACTCCTGCCCAAATACTGCACTTTTTTCAAGGTCTTAGCAACCGGCAAATAAGGAGATTCTTTCCCGTGCCTGGCTCAACAGTTCCCACGCCCATAGAGCCTTGCTCACTGCTAGTGCAGCAGTCTGAGATCAAACTGTGAGGTGGCAGCCTGGCTAGGGGAGGGGCGTCTGCCATTGCTGAGGCTTGAGTAGGTAAACAAAGTGGCCGGGAAGCTCAAAATGGGCAGAACCCACCACAGCACAGCAAGGCCTACTGCCTCTATAGACTCCACTTCTGTGGGCAGGGCATAGCTAAACAAAAGGCAGCAGACAACTTCTGCAGACTTAAACGTCCCTGTTTGACAGCTCTGAAGAGAGCAGTGGTTCCCCCAGCACAGCGTTTGAGCTCTGAGAACGGACAGACTGCCTCCTCAAGTGGGTCCCTGACCCCCATGTGCTCTAACTGGGAGAAATCTCCCAGTAGGGGCTGACAGAAACCTCATACAGATGGTTGCCCCTCTGGGACAAAGCTTCTAGAGAAAGGATCAGTCAGCAATATTGGCTGTTCTGCAATATTTGCTGTTCTGCAGCCTCTGCCGCAGATTCTGCAATGTTTACTGTTCTGCAGCCTCCAGGCAGACAGGGTCTGGAGTGGACCTCCAGCAAACACTAACAGACCTACAGCTGAGGGACCTGACTCTTAGAAGGAAAACTAACAAAAAGAAAGGAATAGCATCAACATCAACAAAAAGGACATCTACATCAAAATCCCATCTGTACATCACCAACATCAAAGACCAAAGGTAGATAAAACCACAAAGATGGGGAGAAACCAGAGCAGAAAAGCTGAAAATTCTAAAAACCAGAGCGCTTCTTCTCCTCCAAAAAAATTGCAGCTCTTTGCCAGCAATGGAACAAAGCTGGATGGAGAATGACTTGGACAAGTTGACAGAAGTAGGCTTTAGAAGGTCAGTAATCACAAACTTCCCCAAGCTAATAGAGCATGTTCTAACCCATTGCAAGGAAGCTAAAAACCTTGAAAAAAGGTTAGACGAATGGCTAACTAGAGTAAACAGTGTAGAGAAGACCTTAAATGACCTGATGGAGCTGAAAACCATGGCATGAGAACTTTGTGATGTATGCAAAAGCTTCAATAGCCAATTCGATCAAGTGAAAGAAAGGGTATCAGTGATTAAGATCATATGAATGAAATAAAGCAAGAAGACATGTTTAGAGAAAAAAGAGTAAAAAGAAATAAACAAAGCTTCCAAGAAATATGGGACTATGTGAAAAGACCAAATCTATATCTGATTGGTGTACCTGAAAGTGATGGGGAGAATGGAACCAAATTGGAAAACACTCTTTCAGGATATTATCCAGGAGAACTTCCCCAAACTAGCAAGGCAGGCCAACATTCAAATTCAGGAAATACAGAGAACACCACAAAGATACTCCTCGAGAAGAGCAACTCAAAGACACATAATTTTCAGTTTCACCAAGGTTGAAATGAAGGAAAAAACATTAAGGGCAGCCAGAGAGAAAGGTCAGGTTACCCACAAACGGAAGCCCATCAGACTAACAGGAGATCTCTTGGCAGAAACCATAAAAGCCAGAAAAGAGTGGGGGCCAATATTCAACAATCTTAAAGGAAAGAATTTTCAACCCAGAATTTCATATCCAGCCAAACTAAGTTTCATAAGTGAAGAAGAAATAAAATCCTTTACAGACAAGCAAATGCTTAGAGATTTTGTCACCATCAGGCCTGCCTTACAAGAGCTCCTGAAGGAAACACTAAACATAAAAAGGAACAACCAGTACCAGCCACTGCAAAAACATGCCAAATTGTAAAACCATTGATGCTAGGAAGAAACTGCATCAATTAACAGGCAAAATAACCAGGTAACATCATAATGGCAGGATCAAATTCACACATAACAATATTAATCTTAAATGTAATTGGGCTAAATGCCCCAATTATAAGACACAGACTGGCGAATTGGATAAAGAGTCAAGACCCATCAGTGTGCTGTATTCAGGAGACTCATCTCATGTGCAGAGACACACATAGGCTCAAAATAAAGGGATGGAGGAATATCTACCAAGCAAATGGAAAGCAAAAAAAAAGCAGGAGTAGCAATCCTAGTCTCTGATAAAACAGGCTTTAAACCAGCAAAGATCAAAAGAGACAAAGATGGCCATTACATAATGGTAAAGGGATCAATTCAACAAGAAGAGCTAACTATCCTAAATATATATGCACCCAATACAGGAGCACCCAGATTCATAAAGCAAGTCCTTAGAGACCTACAAAGAGACTTAGACTCCCACACAATAATAATGGGAGACTTCAACATCCCACTGTCAGTATTAGACAGATCAATGAAACAGAAAGTTAACAAGGATATCCAGGACTTGAACTCAGCTCTGCACGAAGCTGCCCTAATAGACATCTAAAGAACTCTCCCCACCAAATCAACAGAATATACATTCTTCTCAGCACCACATTGCACTCATTCTAAAATTGACCACACATAATCGGAAGTAAAGCACTCCTCAGCAAATATAAAAGAAGAGAAATCACAACAAACTGTCTCTCAGACCATAGTGCAATCAAATTAGAACTCAGGATTAAGAAACTCACTCAAAACCGTACAACTAGATGGAAACTAAACAACCTGCTCCTGAATAACTACTGGGTAAATAACGAAATGAAAGCAGAAATAAAGATGTTCTTTGAAAACAATGAGAACAAAGACATAACATACCAGAATCTCTGGGACATATTTAAAGCAGTGTGTAGAGGGAAATTTATAGCACTAAATGTCCACAGGAGAAAGCAGGAAAGATCTAAAATCAACACCCTAACATCACAATTAAAAGAACTAGAGAAGCAAGAGCAACCACATTCAAAAGCTAGCAGAAGGCAAGAAATAACTAAGATCAGAACAGAACTGAAGGAGACAGAGACACAAAGAACTCTTCAAAAAAAATCAATGAATCCAGGACCTGATATTTTGAAAAGACCAACAAAATTGATAGACCACTAGCAAGACTAATAAAGAAGAAAAGAGAGAAGAATCAAATAGACACAATAAAAAATGATAAAGGGAATATCACCACTGATCCCATAGAAATACAAACTACCAACAGAGAATACTATAAATACCTCTACACAAATAAACTAGAAAATCTAGAAGAAATGGATAAATTCCTGGACACATACACCCTCCCAAGACTAAACCAGGAAGAAGTTGAATCTCTGAATAGACCAATAACAGGCTCTGAAATTGAGGCAATAATTAATAGCCTACCAACCAAAAAAAGTCCAGGACCAGATAGATTCACAGCCAAATTCTACCAGAGGTACAAAGAGGAGCTGGTACCATTCCTTCTGAAACTATTCCAATCAATAGAAAAAGAGGGAATTCTCCCTAACTCATTTTATGAGGCCAGCATCATCCTGATACCAAAACCTGGCAGAGACACAACAGAAAAAGAGAATTTTACACCAATATGCCTGATAAACATCAATGTAAAAATCCTCAATAAAATACTGGGAAACTGAATCCAGCAGCACATCAAAGGTTTATCCACCATGATCAAGTCGGCTTCATCCCTGGGATGCAAGGCTGGTTCAACATATGCAAATCAATAAACTTAATCCTTCATATAAACAGAACCAAAGACAAAAACCACATGATTATCTCAATAGATGCAGAAAAGGCCTTCGACAAAATTCAACAGCCCTTCATGCTAAAAACTCTTAATAAATTCGGTATTGATGAGACCTATCTCAAAATAATAAGAGCTATTTATGACAAACCCACGGCCAATATCATACCGAATGGGCAAAAACTGGAAGCATTCCCTCTGAAAACTGGCACAAGACAAGGATGCCCTCTCTTACCACTCCTATTCAACATAGTGTTGGAAGTTCTGGCCAGGGCAATCAGGCAGGAGAAAGAAATAAAGGATATTCAATTAGGAAAAGAGGAAGTCAAATTGACCCTGTTTGTAGATGACATGATTGTATATTTAGAAAACCCCATTGTCTCAGCCCAAAATCTCCAGAAGCTGATAAGAAACTTCAGCAAAGTCTCAGGATACAAAATCAATGTGCAAAAATCACAAGCATTCATATACACCAATAACAGAGAGAGAGCCAAATCATGAGTGAATTCCCATTCACAATTGCTATAAAGATAATAAAATACCTAGGAATCCAACTTACAAGGCATGTGAAGGACCTCTTCAATGAGAACTACAAACCACTATTCAACAAAATAAAAGAGGACACAAACAAATGGAAGAATATTCCATGCTCATGGATAGGAAGAATCAACATTGTGAAAATGGCCATACTGCCCAAGGTAATTTACAGATTCAATGCCATCCCCATCAAGCTACCAGTGACTTTCTTCACAGAATTGGAAAAATCTACTTTAAAGTTCATATGGAACTTTAAAGGGCCCGTATTGCCAAGACAATCCTAAGCAAAAAGAACAAAGCTGGAGGAATCATGCTACCTGACTTCAAACTATACTACAAGGCTACAGTAACCAAAACAGCATGGTACTGGTACCAAAACAGATACACAGACCAATGGAACAGAACAGAGGCCTCAGAAATAACACCACCACACAGCTACAACCATCTGATCTTTGCCAAACTTGACAAAAAACAAGAAATGGGGAAAGGATTCCCTATTTAATAAATGGTGCCGGGAAAACTGGCTAGCCGTATGTAGAAAGCTGAAAGTGGATCTCTTCCTTACACCTTATACAAAAATTAATTCAAGATGGATTAAAGACTTAAATGTTAGACCTAAAACCTTAAAAACCCTAGAAGAAAACCTAGGCAATACCATTCAGGACATAGGCATGGGCAAGGACCTCATGTCTAAAACACCAAAAGCAATAGCAATAAAAGCCAAAATAGACAAATGGGATCTAGTTAAACTAAAGAGCTTCTGCACAGGAAAAGAAACTACCATCAGAGTGAACAGGCAGCCTGCAGAATGGAAGAAAAATTTTGCAATCTACCCATCTGACAAAGGGCTAATATCCAGAATCTACAAAGAACTTAAACAAATTTATAAGAAAAAGAGAAACAACCCCATCAAAAAGTGGGCAAAGGATATGAACAGACACTTCTCAAAAGAAGACATTTATGCAGCCAACAGACACATGAAAAAATGCTCATCATCATTGGTCAGAGAAATGCAAATCAAACCACAATGAGATACCATCTCACACCAGTTAGAATGGCAATCATTAAAAAGTCAGGAAACAACAGATGATGGAGAGGATGTGGAGAGCTAGGAACATTTTTGGTGGGAGTGTAAATTAGTTCAACCATTGTGGAGGACAGTGTGGCGATTCCTCAAGGATCTAGAACTAGAAATACCATTTGACCCAGCCATCCCATTACTGGGTATATACCCAAAGTATTATAAATCATGCTACTCTAAAGACACGTGCATATGTATGTTCATTGCGGCACTATTCACAATAGCAGACTTGGAACCAACCCAAATGTCCATCAATGATAGACTGGATTAAGAAAATGTGGCACATATATACCATGGAATACTATGCAGCCATAAACAAGGATGCGTTCATGTCCTTTGCAGGGACATGGATGCAGCTGGAAACCATTATTCTGAGCAAACTATCACAAGGACAGAAAACCAAACACCACATGTTCTCTCTCATAGGTGGAAACTGAACAATGAGAACACTTGGACTCAGGGTGGGGAACATCACACACCAGGGCCTGTCTGGGGTTTGAGGGGCTAGGGGAGGAATAGCATTAGGAAAAATACCTAATGTAAATGATGAGTAGATGGGTGCAGCAAACCAACATGGCACATGTATACTTATGTAGCAAACCTGCACATAGTGCACGCATACCCTAGAACTTAAAAGTATAATTAGAATAAATAAATAAATAAATAAATATCCTCTCGTAACTTACATAATGGGGAAGTCAACCCATCTTTGAGTTTACACAAGCTCCAGACACTTGGTTACTACCTGGGATGACAATTGGGGCAATCCTTTTTTGCATTCAGCAGTTTTTACTCCCCTGTGAGTGTTATTACCTGCCCTCCACAGTAAATGGAGAAAAGACATTACTTACCCTTTAACCTTTTCCATGCACTTCTGTTTCTATTTAATTCCCCTGATGCTTTTGGATACATTCTAACTGATCCTTCCATTGTTTGTCTCCCTGGATCTCACTTGGAAGCCTTCTCTTCTTTTTACCTGTCAATTATCTATTCTACTATCCTTTATTACTTACTTAACTCAAAATACTGTATGTATAATCCCTTTATACTATGTGCTAAAAAGAATATTATCCAATGGAGATAAAACTTTTAATATTCATAAGAAGGTTGCACTGTCCCATTAACTCAATCCAAAGAATTTGTTATAAACTTATATGCTGTAATAGAAAATCTATAGGCACAAAAAGATTAATTTTTACTGCACTGGATATCATAATCAATGATTTAAATATTCAGAAATAGGCACAATAGGGGAATAGAAATCAATAAATAGAGATATAATTGTATATAACAATTCAATAGAGTATTAAACAACTATTAAGATAATAATTATGAAAGCTGCTTAATAATAAATACACATATGTAATATTAAGTTTTAATTCTGTCACAAAAATATTTCTCTGACTTTATTATAGCTATGAAAATATTGTAGTAAGGGGATAATGATACTAATTGACTCAAGGAGTGGTAGAAAAATAAATTTAAATGTGTGATAAATTTTAAAGGTAGCTAAGGAAAGAGCACATTGTAAGGCTATATCAAAACATCACATGTACACCGTAAATTATACACATACTATGTACCCACAAAATTTTTTTAATTTAAAATTGTTTTTGAAAAATAAAAAATAAAGAACACAAATAGCATATGCAATTATCAAACTATTAGAGATAGAAACTGAATCAAATAAAAGTCAGTGAGTACAACAAAATGGTAGAAATGAAAAAAAGAGAAATCATGGCTAACAGAAAATATAAAATCAGATAGCAAGAATGCACCTAAGATATCAGTAATAACAATAAATGTAAAAGTGGTTCAATAGCCATGTTGGAAGACAAAGACTCTCAGGTAGGGCAAAAACAAAAATAAAATAAATTCCAGATATGTGTTGTTTACAAAAGACATTTTCAAATGAAAAATAGGACTTTAAAATAAAAAGATGGAAAACAATATCCTGGCCAATATTAGCTAAATGAAAAACAGAATAGAATTCAGGGTGAGACATAGAAATGGACAAAAATATTTTATATTGATTTTCAAATTGATGAATAGTACAATCCAACAAGAAGATACATACGTCACAAACTTTTATTAATCTAACAACATGGCTTCAAAATATTTAAGAACTGCTTTAAATTAAACAAAAACAAAACTGATAAATTATAAGTCATGAATCTCAGTGGAACACTCTAATCACTGTTCTCAGAAACTCAGTATACCCTCAGAAGAGTGACGAATTGAATACCAGTGGAAGCTGCACATACTAGCTATATTAGAATATTGTTGATGGCCAACAGGCAGAAAATATACCTTTTAAAATATCCACTAAAATAGTTACAAATTACTGTATAGTAAACTATATGAAAGTTTTCAAAATATTACTTTAAATTGAGGGCCAAATTGTCTGAAAACAGTGGCAAAAATAGAAACTTAAAATTTCTAAGTGTTTAAAAATATATTTCTATGAATTTTAGCACATTTATAGATATGTAACAAAAAAAGTCAATTTTACTATATGCTGATTCATTAAAAGTTTAACTTTAGGGGCCGGACACAGTGGCTCACACCTGCAATCCCAGCACTTTGGGAGGCTGAGGTGTGTGGATCACCTGAGGTCGGGAGTTTGAGACCAGCCTGACCAACATGGAGAAATCCCGTCTCTACTAAAAATACAAAATTAGCCAGGTGTGATGGTGCATGCCTATAATCCCAGCTACTCAGGAGGCGGAGGCAGGAGAATCGCTTGAACCCAGGAGGCGGAGGTTGTGGTGACCTGAGATCACGCCATTGCACTCCAGCCTGGGCAACAAGAGCGAAACTCCAATTCAAAAAAAAAAAAATTTTTAACTTTAAACCCACCTTTCTTGTGCTATGGAGTATTTTTTAACCATATCTTAAAATCCTCTAGAAATGAATGATAATCAGTACCAGATATCAATCATTCTGCTGCAGGCCATGTGATACCCAGAGAAAAAGTCATTGCCTTAACAGTATTTATTAGAAAACCAAAAATTTTGAAAATAACATCACCCCAAGATGCTTTAAAAAAAAAAAAAAAGGATGAAATAATTATAACAATAAATGCCCAAGGGGATGAATACCCCATTCTCCATGATATGATTTTTTCACATTGCAGGCCTGTATCAAAACATCTCATGTACCCCGTAAATATATACACCTACTATGTACCCACAAAAATGTAAAATAACAAAAGTAAATTCAACCAAACTGAAGATATCTTTCATCACAGTAATATCACCACTGTCTACCTAATATAGTAAAATGCTTGCCTATTTGGATGAATGTGTATGTGCAAGAATACACATTTCAACATGATTCATAAAAGTAGAAAATGAAAAGCAATCTAAATGTCCATCAATAAAGAAATGACTATGTTATATTCCATCCGCATTTTGAGATACTATGCAGTAATTTTTAAATGAGGTAGATTTCAGTGGAAAGATATGTCAAAAACATCGTTATATGAAGAAAATTTGTTTCACAAGTGATACAGTTTAAAAATACATATGTATTTGTGTGTGTACATGCATACAATAAATTACATTGAAAAAGATGAATTGATGCATACTAAGACTCTAATAATGGTTAATGATGACCTAATAAAGATTCTGGGATTTCAAGAGAGAGGGGTAATTGAAAGGTAACTTTCGCTTTTTATACTTCCGGGTTGGAATTTCTGCAAAGAGAGTGTATTTCTGTAATTGTATAATTAAAATTAACCAATTAAAATGTAAAGATAATATACGCATGTGGACAGAACCTAAAAAGAAGGAAAAAAAATCAAAGATAAAAACAATTTTAGAGAGGTTCCAAGATGGCCGAATAGGAACAGCTCCAGTTTACAGATTCCAGCTTGAGCAACGCAGAAGGGTGATTTCTGCATTTCCAACTGAGGTACCGGGTTCATCTCACTGGGGCTTGTCGGACAGTGGGTGCAGCCCACAGAGCCTGAGCTGAAGCAGGGTGGGGCGTTGCCTCATCCAGGAAGTGCAAGGGGTTGGGTAATTCCCTTTCCTAGCCAAGGGAAGCCGTGACAGATGGTACCTTGAAAATCGGGACACTCCCACCCTAATACTGTGCTTTTCCAACAGTCTTAGGCACACCAGGAGATTATATCCCGCACCTTGCTCTTAGGGTCCCACACCCACGGAGCCTCGCTCACTGCTAGCACAACAGTCTGAGATCGAACTGCAAGGCAGCAGCGAGGTTGGGGAAGGGGCGTCCGCCGTTGCTGAGGCTTGAGTAGGTAAACAAAGCAGCCAGGAAGCTTGAACTGGATGGAGCCCACCACAGCTCAAGGAGGCCTGCCTGCCTGTGTAGACTCAGGCAGTTGATGCAGCACACCAACGTGGCACATGTATACATATGTAACAAACCTGCACGTTGTGCACATGTACCCTAGAACTTAAAGTATAATTTAAAAATAAAAATAAAAAAACAAAAAAACAATTTTATGTTTGTTTTTGTTTGTTTTAAGGTGGTGTGATCTCAGGCATTTAATAATATATTCTAAGGTTTTATAGGAGCTGGGTTTGTATGGCTGATCCAACCCAATGAGACACTTAAATATTTGCAAATGTTGTGGGATTTTGGAAACAAGTTAGAGGGGGTGACAAATGAGCAAATCTTCTTCCATTCCAAAATATGTCATTTTCACAATCTAGAAAAAGGGTAAATATGCCCTTGGGATATTTAAAATTTCAATTTATCTATATTCCCATCTACAAATTTTGACAATCTAATAAGATACTTGGCTGACCTAGGAATATTTCTGTGTCCAAGCAAGCCTTCCCAGAGTATATAAGAGGAATGTTTTAACCAATCAGATCGCTTACTGCATGATAAAAGAGAATATATAACTGTTTCTAAACTGTTCTCCATTTTTCCTGATATCCTCTGATGCAAATTTTTTAAATGTTAGAAATCAAATAATTGACTGTGATACAAAATGATTTGCCTGAGGCAGCCTCTTAGAGTAATCAGTTTGATGAAATCAATTCCTGTCTTTACCATCCTCAAAAATCCAACCTTCATATGGTAACTTAAGTATGCAAGATACAGTTTCTGTTCTATGGTCTTTTATTAAAAAGTGGTTAAATATTAAACTTTTGACACAACTTAGTGATAAAGACATCTCTCTTTTTACCCTGTTTCCAATGTGATGATAATATTTGCCTTTGCTTTCCTAGTTCCCTTAGAAACAGGACGTTCTGACTATGATTTATTCTAAGAAAATTCACAGAGGAGAAAAAGTTTCCACATAAAACACTGCCAATATACCTCTATACCCCTAACTGAAGAATCCCTGTTGCTCACCATAAATACGCATATTACTTGGTCACTCCATGATAACAAATTAGACAGCAAAAGCACTTAGAGCTGTACATTAATGCTTTGCACTTTGCAGACTCCAGGGGACCATTTAAAGTACTGCAGTGGCGGGGGATACCATGGCAATGAATTGTGAGGTTGCTTCCCTGCAGCCTTCCTCCTCTCTTGCTGAGATCACTTGCCCTCTCCCGACCTTAGTCTGTGGAAATTTAAGGTGCTATATAGCACATCAGCATGACTCAGGATCAAGTTTCCCTACACCTTGGGCTTGAACAGTGTGCCTAGTATAACATGTGGGTTTCTTCCATTTTCATGAGATCAAGTTTCTACTAGTATCCTTGATTTAGCAGCTAGATCTCTAAACAACAAGACAGTCTGGTTTGGATCTCAGCTTCACCACTTGCTAGCTCTATGATTTTGGGCAAGTTTCTTAGTTTCTCCAAATCCCAATTTTATTATCTTTAAAATGCAGAATAATAACACCTACCATATAGAAAATATATCACTGTATATGGCACATAGTAGATGCCGAATAAATGTTAATTCCTACCACACACATCTTCCTGTGGATTTTTCTTTTATAATCTGAGCAGTGTATTAGAACCTCAAAAATTGGGAATCTGCCTTGCTCTTCCAAATCTACATGCTCTTCCAAATCTACATCCTGTGCCCTATTCCTGCTGATACAAGTCAGCAACATCTTTTGCCCACTCAAATCTCTGACTTTGCCTAATATTGACCTCCATGAGACTCTTGCTCCTGGTGAGACACATGGCTGATATATTTTTCTCTCTCAGTGTACCCTCAGGATACCATGCTCCCTCCTGGCCCACCAGCTCCATGTCAGGTGATCCTGCATTTGTACCCCAGTGCCTGCCACTAACACAGTGATTGACTCTATTGAGAACCTTCTCTAAAATCTTCCTGAGATGACTTGGTCTACCCACAGGATGCCATCTCACACTCATATATCACAAGTGTTCATATATCAAAACAAGAAAATGAAAAACTAAAATCTGCGGAGCACAAAGGACTTTTAGGACAGTGAAACTACTTTGTTTGATACTATAATGGTAGATACATGTTGTTATACATTTGACCAAATCTATGAAAAGCATAACACCAAGAGTGAAGCCTAATGTAAACTATCGGCCTTGGGTGACTGAGATATGTCAACGTAGGCTCATCAGTTGTAACAAATGTACTACTCTGGTGGGGGATGTTGATAATGGGAAAGTCTACGCATGAGTGGGGGCAGGGAATATATGGAAAATCTCTGTACCTTCCACTCAATTTTGCTGTGAACCTAAAACTGCTCCAAAAAAAAAATCTATTTTAAAAAACAGTGGATTCACTTTCCCCCAGTTCTCTTCCCTTACTTTGACCCAGAAAGACTGACTTGGAAGAGACAGGATTCTAGCTATCAAGCTGGCAGAAGAGAACTACTAAATTACTGTTTGGTTCCTATTATGTACCAGCATTATGCTAAGAACTCTGTATCTATTAACAGTAACACAAATCCTCACAACATTGCAAGGTAGCATTTAACAGATGTGGAAACTGAGACTCTATAAGGTGAAATAATGTCCCTAGGTTCACACACCAGCAAGGAACAGAGCTGGAATATGATTTTGTTCAGCTGACTTCAAAGTCTATAACATTTCTTCAAAAATGGTGGATTCCTTTTTCATTATACTACATTTCTCACACTAAAACATTACGTATACATTAATGGACTGCTTCAAAATGTTTGTTAAATGTTGAAATTCTAAGTCATTTCTTTCAGTTGTTTAGTGAAAATCAGCCCCTAGATCTTTACCCATGCTTATTTAGTCTGAATGATAGCAATAGTTAGCATTTATTTAGTGTTTATTATGTGTTTGACACTGTTCAATTTACGTATATTCGCTCATTTAATTTTAATCAACATCCCTATTTTATAGTTGAAGAATTCAAGCACAGAAAGGCTAAGTAAATTGCCCAAGATCACACTGGCAGATCTCTGATCAGAATATTAGGGAGTCTAACTGCAGAGATCAAGCTCTTTTACTGTGTTTTACTAACTCTCAACAATCACAATAATTGTATCAAATTCTCCACTTAACCTTGCATGTATAAATAACTTAAGAATCCAATCAATTCCTCTGATATCTGAAGCTACAAAAAACCATTTACTGAAAAATAAGGAGTAGCATGTTGCTTGCAGATCAGACTATCTGATTATTCATCACACTGGCTCTTTTTCTCCATAAAGATTAAAGAGAAAATTCTGCATGTTACTTACTATAGAAGTCACACTTACCTGAAAAGGGCACATTCCAGAATAAAGTAGAATCTTTTCCCAAGAAAATAATTTCTTCTTCCATAACAATAATTCATATTATTTCTTCTCCATTTGGGTGGCACTCTTTCGATTCTGGCAGAAATGTAGTACACCAAAATTAGTTTATAATCTAAAGCTTGCAATAAAGTTGTTCCCCCACCACCACCATGTATTTTTTAACTTATATACCATATATTCAAAAATTCCATATATTATAACTTTCTGTTGTGAGCGACAATAAAACAATCAATAAAGCATTTAATTTCTAAAATCAGGCTTGTTTTGTTTTTCTATTGTATGAGTCAGTGTCTGGCACATGTAAAGTAAAATGAAGAAAATGAGCTTATAAATCACAGTAATCTCCCTGATAATCACTACTCATTTAGTGAAGGGACAATGTGCTCGCTACATGAGGCATTCTTATAAAAGACACCAAGCTGCAATTAACAATCTATAGATCTCATTTGCTCTGAATTAGTAAGTGCTCTGATTCTAATAAATTCTTGATACCTAAGGACCTTATTCTGATTATTTTTATCTCATGCTCCTTGCCCATGGAGAAAGGAAAAGGAAATAATTCCCCAAATACCAACTGAGTGCATTCTTTTCTCCCTATTTCTCATATATCTACCCAGAAAGGTATTCCAACCAAAACAATGTCAGAACACATAACACTTTTAAAAAAGATTATCATATTCCTCCAAATCTCTTAACCAGAACATAAAACTATCCCAATAATTCCATGATAAATGATGTTTAAAATGTCCTTGGTAATGAAAAAAATCCTATAGTAACTTTAAATTATACAGGAAAATTTTAATTGACTTGGCTAATAAATGCAACATGGAAAAATCACTGCAGGACTCGAGTTTGAGACAAAGAAGAATAAATCTAAAACAGATCTCAGAATCCAAACACTCATTAAGTTAAATCAAAAAAACTCTAATTCACTGTTATCAGGTTTTATCTCAGCCAAGGGCCCAGAGATGAGGCAATCAGATTATAATAATGCAAGAAGAGTTTAAGAGTTAAGAGTTTAATATTTATAAAAATTTAGGCAGGATGATGGTTCCATCCTGAGAGTATCCCTCCTTCTCCTGAGTAAGACTGACAAGATCTTATGGCTCAGATAAGGAATGGGGCATCCTAATGTGTAAAGAGTTAATGTCTTTCTTTTGTTGTGGTGGTAGTTTTTGTTTCTTTCAGGGGGGTTATTAATTTCAACTTTTATTTCATTTCATTTCATTTTACTTTATTTTTTGAAACAATGTCTCACTCTGTCACCTAGGCTGGAGGGCAGTGCCATGATCATGGCTCACAACAGCCTCAACCTCCTGGGCTCAAGCAACCCTTCCACCCCAGCCTCCCAAAGTGCTGGGATTACAGGCATGAGCCACTGCACCCAGCTTTGAAGTTTCATTTTAAATTCAGGGGGTACATGTGCAGGTATGTTATATGGGTATATTGCATGATGCTGAGATTTGGGATACTAGTGATCTTATCACCCAACAGTTAGTTTTTCAACACTCGCCCCACTTCCTCCCTCTGCCTTCTAGTAGTCCTCTGTCTCCATTGTTGCCATCTTTATGTTCCTAAGTATCCAGTGTTTAGCTCCTGATTATAAGTGAGAACATGTGGTATTTGGCTTTCTGTTCCTACATTAATTTGCTTAGGATAGTGGCCTCGAGTTGCGTCCAAGTTGCTGCAAAGGGCATTATTCCATTCTTTTTGTGACTGTGTAGTATTCCATGGTGAATATGTACCATATTTTCTTTATCCAGTCCACTATCTTTGGGCACCTAATGGATTCCATGTTTTTGATATTGCGAATAGCACTGCAATGAACATATGAGTGCATGCCTTTTAATAGAATGGTTTATTTTTTGGATATACACCCAGGAGTGAGATTGCTGGGTCAAATGGCACCCCTGTTTCAATATCTTAGGTAAATCTCCAAACTGCTTAACTTTTTAATAATAGCCATTATGACTAGCGTGAGATAGTATTTCATTGTGAGTTGTATTTGTATCTATCTGATAATTAATGACACGGATTTTTTTTCATGTTTGTTGGCCACCTATATGTCTTCTTTTAAGAAGGGTCTGTTCATGTCCTTTAACCATTTTAATGGGGTTATTTGTTTTTCACTTGTTGATTTGTTTAAGTTCCCTATAGACTCTGGATATTAGACCTTTGTCTTAATTACTATGTACTTCAGTGTGTTATTGCAGTAGCAGGTTATATTCTTTTGTTTCCATGTTTAGAACTCCCTTAAGAAGCTCTTGTAAAGCTGGTCTAATGGTAATGAATTCCCTTAGTGTTTGCTTGTATGAAAAGATTTTATTTTTCCTTTGCTTATGAAGCTTAGTTTGATGGGATATGAAATTCTTGGTTACAATTTCTTTTTGTCTGAGCATAGTGGTTCACGCCTGTAATCCCAGCACTTTGGGAGGCCAAGGTGGGTGGATCACCTAAGGTCAGGAGTTCAAGATCAGCCTGGTCAACATAGTAAAAGCCTGTCTCTTTCTAAAAATACAAAAATTACCTGGGTATGGTAGCATATGCCTGTAATCCCAGCTACTCGGGAGGCTATGGCAGGAGAATTGCTTGAACCCAGGAGGCAGAGGTTGCAGTGAGCCAAGATCACACCATTGCACTCCAGCCTGGGTGACAAGAGCAAAACTCCATCTCAAAAAAAAAATTATTTTCTTTAACAGTGCTGAAAATAGGCCCCTAATCTCTCCTAGCTTGTAAGGTTTCTGCTGAGAAGTCCACTATTAGCTTGATGGGATTTCCTTTATAAGTGATCTGACCTTCTTCTCTAGCTGACTTTAAGATTTTTTTCTTTAGCATTGACCTTGGACAGTCTGGTGACGCTATGCTTTGGTGATGTTCATTTTGTATTGTATCTTGCAGGTGTTCTCTACATTTTTTGTATCTAGTCTACCACTCTAGCAAAATTATGAAAAATTTCTTTAATTATTCCCTCACATATATTTTCTAGGTTGTTTACTTTTTTTCCTCTCTCTGGAATGCCAATAATTTGCATTTTTGGTCACTTTACATAATCCCGCATCTCTCAACAACTTTGTTCATTTTCTTAAAAATTTCTTTCTTTGCTTTTGTCTGACTGGTCTAGTTTGAAAGACTTTTCTTCAAGTTCTGAGATTCTTCTGCTTTGTCTAGTCCACTGATAAAGTTTTCAATTGAATTTTGAAATTCCTTAAGTGAGTTTTTAAATTCCAGAAGCTCTGATTGATTTCTTTTTAAGATATTTATCTCTTCCTTCATTTCCTGGATTGATTTAGAAGTTTCTTTATGTTTATTTTTAACCTTGTCTTGGATCTCATTGAGCTTCCTTGCAATCTATGCTCTTAATTATGTATCTGTCATTTCTGAGTTTCCATTTTGGTTAAGGGTCATTGCTGGAAAGCTACTGTGATCTTTTGGTGGTGTCATTACATCCAGATTTTTCATGGTGCCAAAATTATTGCACTAGTCCCTTCTCATCTGGAGATGCTGGCACTTCTAATTTTTGTAATTATTTTCTTGTGGGTAGAATTTTTTTTCTTTTTCTTTCTTTCCCTATGGTATTTTTTTAATTTCATTTTCCTACCCCCTCTACCAGGTGGTATGGCTCTAGAGATTGTTGGATAGGGTCTTTTGGTTTTGCTTCTATAACCCTATGCACTTCTTTTGGCAGGATTTATGTTGAACTATTAGAGCCAATGTCTTTGAACAGTGAACAGAAAAAGGACTTTGTAAAAATAAAAGGGCTCTCTCATCTCAGGTAAGCCCTCAGAATAGAGGTGTTACTTTGGGAAGTGACCCAGAGACCTAGCTTCTGATGAAATCTCTAGATATGTTGATGACGATAACCTGTCACCAGTGATGAGGGTATCTAATCAGACACATGGCACAGAGCTGTAAAAGGTGGGGAGAGCAGAAGATAACATAGAGGAAGGTAACTTAGTCTTATCATGATAAAAGTCTGTCAAATTCAAGAAGAAAGAATGAATAAAAGCAAGTACTTGAACCATGCCGAATGGTAGAAAACCCATGTACACCAATATGCATGTCACACCAGGAGAATAGATGAAAAGATCACATCTCAACCATCAGGTAGACTGCTATGAGAACTCCCTCCTCCAGGACCTGTGACATTAGAATGCACTTTTTGTAGAACCCTAAAAGAGAATGGAACATTAAAGGTATTTCTGTTACCATAGCCTCCCAATGGCATTAGAAATGCATCTACCATGCAAATCAAGAGAACGTATTTCTCATGTTTTTGGTAAGACATGAACTCACACCACAGTAAAAGTGATTAAACCCTTTTGGCAATTTCAATTCCAAACAAAAAGGTACTTTGCCCTGCCTTCTCAAGTAAAACATCAGGGAAAACTATTTAACCTAGTCTTGGTAATGAGTTGCCTTCATTCTGAATATCAACTTATATAATGTGCTATAAAACACAAGGTAATTTTCTATCTCTTTTGGAATCTGTCTTCTCCCTTTAATATGGAAAATAAATGGTTACCTCTTGTTAGCTGTCATTTTTTCCTGTCTTTACAAGCCTTCCATTCACCTTCTAGTTTAAGATTTTCATTTGCTGTCTTCAGAGAAAAACATATAAAGAAACTTGTTTAAAATACATATTTAAATACATAAATATCTGAATAAGTGATATATTTTTAATTTGATATTATTTTATTTCTTTTCCTTATTTGTTTCCTTAGATAAAGGTTTTTAAATATCTTACTACCAGTACCATATTCTACAAAGATTTTGAAGTAACATACAGGAATGCATACAGCAAAGTATGCTGTATGTTAAAGACAAAAGTATGTTAAAGAAAAAAAACAAAATTGAGGAAGACAAAAGACACAGTAATAAGACCAGGTAAAACATAAATTACACTTGATAGATAAACCCCAGTGAGCAATCCAGGATACAGATATGCCACCCATGGGAGACTATGCTACAGTTTATAGAACAGAGAAGCCAATTTATATCTGAGCTCACTGGCAGCTTACAACAAGAGGGAATTGTGGTCTTCTACCTGATTCACACTGCCCAGAATATTTTCTTATTGCTTTCCAATTTGGTGTCATTGAGGATACCAGGAATATGACCTGCTCCATATTAGAATCATATACTATCTGAGAGGAAAGGGACTGCAGATCATATAACTCAATGAGAACTAGAAGGATCAAGTGAGTTTCCAGTCCAACAAAGAAGAATCAGTTCTAGAACCTTGATATTTGGAGGCCTCTACCTAATGTAGTGCTTTTTCTGGTCAGCAATATTCTCAAATCTCTCTACATAGAGAAGGTGGTCAAGAATCTAAGGATAGTCTGTCCAGGATTCATTAAATTGAGACAATTGTGTCTAATTTCCTGGTTTACTGGCTATATTAGGGTAAGCTTCGGGGGACAAAAGGTAGATACAGATTTATCCTCATTATTAGGGGTAACTCCCAGGTTAATCCACTCACAATTAAGAAAAAGTATGCAGTGAGGAAATAAGGATCATACCCACACTTATTGGAGCCCTCTGGGAGTCAAAAGTGGAAAAAGAGTTCTCAAGTTAGGCAAATGCAAATTACCCTCATACCCTAGTTCCCATTCTATTTAGTTCTCTCTCTCTTTCTATCTCTCTCTCCCTCTTCCCTCTTTTTCTCTCTCTCTCTTCCACTCCGCAATTCTCCTTTCTTTCCACTGAATTTATTCCTTCGGGTCATATCAGAGAGTGGTGAGACAAAAAATCCTAGAACTCACATGTGGCTAGGAATCATTAGTGCTCCCACCAGCCACAACCAACAGACTTCAGAGAACAGAAGGATCATTCAATAAAGATGTCAGCATGATCATTTCTTAATAACAAGGCTAAACCTGCATCTAGATCTGCCCTTAAGAAGCTTTAAAACAAGCTTTAAAAGGATCAAACTGATCCACAAGTACATTAACTGCCTATGGAACAAAGCCCAACAATCTTTAAAGCAATACAACTAAAATCCACACTGAACAATGTAAACTTCACACTGTATATCATCCAATTAAAAGATTATCACGCATGTTAAGAAGCACGAAATTCTGACAGATAACCAGGAAAAAGTAATCAGTTAAAAGAGATCAAGAAATCACAGCAATGATTGAATTAGCAAACAAATACATTAAAAATAGCAACGAAAAATATGCTCAGTATGCTCAAATTTTTAAGGAAAAATACAAACATGATGAGGAGATAATGAAAAATATAGGTAAAAGCCAAGTGAAATGTTTAGAAATGAAAAACACAATACATGGAATAAGAAACTCACTGAACGGGATTCACAGCAGAACAGATTAGTAAACTTGAAGACAGCAATCAAAACTATCCAACCTGAGACAAGCAGGAAAAAAAAAGTCTGAAAACAATGAACAGAAACTCCGTGACCCATTGTACAATATTAAGTGGCCTAACAGGATAGCATTCATTAATTGGAGTTCCAGAAAGAAAGGAGATAGAGGGAGGAATATAAAAATTATTCAAAGAGATAATAGTCAAAAATGTCCAAAATCATGCAAACTGTAAACCCACAGAAGCAAGAATATCAACAAATTGAAAGGAAGATAAACATAAAGAAAACCATACAAAGACATAGCCTAATCAAATTGTCAAAAAGAAACAATAAAGAAAAAATATTAAATGCAGCCAGAGGAGAGTAGAGGAAAAGAGAATTATGTACAGAGGAACTAAAAAAAAGAACACTTCAGATCTCTTGTTAGATAGCATTCAAGCCTAAAGAAATGAAAATACATCTTGACTTCTGCAAACAGGGACAATTTGACTTCCTCTTTTCCTAATTTAATACCCTTTATTTCTTTCTCCTGCCTGATTGCGCTGGTCAGAACTTCCAACACTATGTTGAATAGGAGTGGTGAGAGAGGGCATCCCTGTCTTGTGCCAGTTTTCAGAGGGAATGCTTCCAGTTTCTGCCCATTCAGTATAATATTGGCTGTGGGTTTGTTATAAATAGCTCTTATTATTTTGAGATAGGTCCCATCAATACCGAATTTATTGAGAGTTTTTAGCATGAAGAGCTGTTGAATTTTGTCAAAGGCCTTTTCTGCATCTATTGAGATAATCATGTGGTTTTTGTCTTTGGTTCTGTTTATATGCTGGATTATGTTTATATGCTGGATTACGTATATTGAACCAGCCTTGCATCCCAGGGATGAAGCCCACTTGATCATGGTGGATAAGCTTTTTGATGTGCTGCTGGATTCAGTTTGCCAGCATTTTACTGAGGATTTTTGCATCAACGTTCATCAGGGATATTGGTCTAAAATTCTCTTTTTTTGTTGTGTCTCTGCCAAGCTTTGGTATCAGGATGATGTTGGCCTCATAAAATGAGTTAGGGAGGATTCCCTCTTTTTCTATTGATTGGAATCGTTTCAGAAGGAATGGTACCAGCTCCTCCTTGTACCTCTGGTAGAATTCAGCTGTGAATCCATCTGGTCCTGGACTGTTTTTGGTTGGTAGGCTATTAACTATTGCCTCAATTTCAGAGCCTACTATTGGTCTACTCAGGGATTCAACTTCTTCCTGGTTTCGTCTTGGGAGGGTGTATGTGTCCAGGAATTTATCCATTTCTTCTAGGTTTTCTAGTTTATTTGCATAGAGGTGTTTATAGTATTCTCTGATGGTAGTTTGTATTTCTGTGGGGTTGGTGGTGGTATCCCCTTTATCATTTTTTATTGCATCTATTTGATTCTTCTCTCTTTTCTTCTTTATTAGTCTTGCTAGCAGCCCATTAAAAAGTGGGCAAAGGATATGAACAGATACTTCTCAAAAGAAGACATTTATGCAGCCAACAGACACATGAAAAAATGCTCATCATCACTTGCCATCAGAGAAATGCAAATCAAAACCACAATAAGATACCATCTCACACCAGTTAGAATGACAATCATTAAAAAGTCAGGAAACAACAGGTGCTGGAGAGGATGTGGAGAAATAGGAACACTTTTACACTGTTGGTGGGAGTGTAAATTAGTTCAACCATTGTGGAAGACAGTATGGCGATTCCTCAAGGATCTAGAACTAGAAATACCATTTGACCCAGCCATCCCATTACTGGGTATATACCCAAAGGATTATAAATCATGCTGCTATAAAGACACATGCACACGTATGTTTGTTGTGGCACTATTCACAATAGCAAAGACCTGGAACCAACCCAAATGTCCATCAATGATAGACTGGATTAAGAAAATGTGGCACATATACACCATGGAATACTATGCAGCCATAAAAAAGGATGAGTTCATGTCCTTTGTAGGGACATGGATGCAGCTGGAAACCATCATTCTCAGCAAACTATCGCAAGAACAGAAAACCAAACACCACATGTTCTCACTCATAGGTGGGAATTGAACAATGAGAACACTTGGACACATGAAGTGGAACATCACACACTGGGGCCTGTTGTGGGGTGGCGGGAGGGGGGAGGGATAGCATTAGGAGATATACCTAAAGTAAATTACGAGTTAATGGGTGCAGCATACCAACATGGCACATGTATACATATGTAACAAACCTGCATGTTGTGCACACGTACCCTAGAACATAAAGTATGAAAAAAAGAAAACACACCTACTGCACTGCCAGTTGAATAAAATTATAGCATATACAGAAAAAAAAAAAAGAAAATACATCTTGAAAAAAAAATAGCTGTCAACCTAGCATTGTACACCCAGTGAAAATATCTTTCAAAAATAAAGGTGAGGGAGACTTCTGGTTTTAGCTCCAACTTATAAAGATCTTAGAAGTTGTCACCCTAACCCTTACAACAAGGAAAATCCTGGGCAAACTGAAAATCAAGGCTCTTCTTGGACCTGTTAGATAACTGAGATCACAGAGAGACTATCACCTTGAAATTTGAAGAGATAGGCACCATCCAGGGAGACACAGCCAAGACGTACTTACCTGAGGGAAAAGATGCTGGAGCCATAAACTAGTAGGAACACTTAATGGTAGTTTGACTAATTGCTGGAGGCTGAATGTGGACTGGAGTAAGAACAAAAAATGCCTTGGGGTCAAGTCTTAAGGGGAACACATACTCTCACGGCCTTGACCTCCAGGAATCCCACCAGGTTCTCATAGTGAAGATCCAAAATAGGTCCAGTCATGGCTCTGGCAAAGGTGAGGGAAGAGTAATCACTGTGAAATAGGCTTAGAATTTTCTCAATAACCAAAATCCTAATCTCCAGAGGAAAAGACCTTTCCAGAGCTTTATCACAGCTGGGGAAAGGGGCTTTTCTCCTATTCCAGCTCCTTAAAGCATGACTGCCTCATTTAAGGGAAAATTTTCTAAAAAGCTACACCATTAGAGAAGTTCACAGTCCAGAGGAACAGGACCATGAAATAATTTATATTTAATTATACTACTATAGAACCCAAATGCTCATCAGCAGGTGAATGGATAAATTGTGGTATATCTATGCAATGGAATACTACTCAGCCATAGTAAGGAATAAACCACTAACACATGGATAAGTCTCAAAAACTTTATGCTGAGCAAAAGAATCCAGACACAAAAGGGTACATACTATATGGCTGCATTTATGTGAAACTCTTTTAAATGGTACGTCCAATCCATAGTGACAGAAAGTGGGTAAGGGATTACCTGTGGACAGAAGCAGAGAGGAGATCTGACTAGGAAAAAAGCACAAGGAAACATTTTTCAGTCACTGAAATGTTCTATAGCTTGATTGTGGTAGTAAATATATGGGAGTACACATTTGTCAAAATTCATCAAAAATGAACATGTAAAATAGGTGTATTTGGGTTCCAATTTTTAAAAAAAAAACTTTTTAAGGTACTTATTCGACAGAGTAAGAATTTCCATCCTTTTTTTTCTTCAGCAAAACTAAAAAAACAATGCCCATCACTAATGCTCATCTCTGCTCACCTGACTGATCTCCAAACTTGAAGCCAGCAACCCTGTCATCCCACATCCTTTTCTTCTCAAAGAAAAACAATAAAATTACATTAATCTTTGTCACTCCTTACATTTGCCAGCCCTTAAATTATTTTAATTGTTCTCTTCCTATTACCACAATAAATTATAATTTGTTGACCATCCACAGAGTGCTTTGTAAACTCCTCTTTATTCTTCTGCACTCATCCAAGTACATTTAGTTCTCTCCATATTATTTAAAACTGTTTGTTTATTTAAATAAAATTATTATACCTTCTTTATTTTTCAAAACTGATCTTGAATTACATGTAAAAAGGTCAAAAGGCAGATAATATAATGTTCTTTGTCATACCTAAAGAAATGTATTGTTTTACTTTCATGTTAAACCTCAAAGTTCTTGTGAAATTACCTGGCCCTCATCTTCCAAGCCTTCCCTACAGGAACTTGCTAAATAATTTCTTCCTTCCTATTTCTGATACACACATGCGCACACACACACACATGCATATATATGCTCACAAATTCTTCCTCTTCCCTTTTGAAACCTAAATCTGTTCCTAATCTATTCCCTGATTAATTAGAGCTGTGACATAAAATGTCCCTTAACTAAATAAACTATTTTCTCTACTTGCCCCTACATTTATCACTGCTCTACAACATATTTCTCTTTTGCACATAAATAATGATAATGAGTTATTGGTCTTCTCATTGAATGGTTGAATAGATGAATATATGTCCCTTATGTTGAGCTAGGAGCATCTGATGAATGTCTACTACTTGATTTGTACATGATACTTCTTAACCAAGATGATGATAAACAAAATGAAAGTCATCCTCACACCCTAAAGATAACTACATGTTATGTGCTCTTGACCTGATCTCAGGTTACTACTTGCTAAACAGAGATACTAATTTATACAACGCTTATAGTCAGCCTTATGACAGAACTCTGTACAGTATCTTTACAGAACACAATATACATCTAGAGCCTATGAAAAGAAATTAAAGTAACCCTTTATTCAATCTGCCAAGGGACTATGGAACCTTGTAATTATCTGGCTTTCCATAGAAGAGATACATTGCAGTTGGGTACACATGAGGGCACAGGTTTATGCCTCAGATGACAGATGGCAGATAAAAAGCTTCAGAGTGCAAGCTTTTTACCAGACCTTTTTAATTTATTTTCCCCATACACATCAAATTTTAATGCTGGCTCTCTGACCCAGTATGTTAGCTTTTTTTATGAACTTATGATTAACTAGTACCATGGTAGCAGGAGCTAACTTTTCTTCCATTTAAAACTAAATTTTACTCATAAAAGTTGTAACCCCTAAACACTGGGTGAAAGAGACCAAATGAGGAATAAAGTAGTTTAAAAGGACAAATGAGAACAGAAAATTTAGCCTTGCACTATAATTACCAGAAGAGCATCTGGAATTCCATGAGCCAAATCTAGTCAATTACAACACTGGGCAATTCCATCTGAAAAGCAGGGTTCAAGAATTAGCTATATCAACTACTGCCAGGTAGCTTGGTCCCCCAAATTAGGATGATGTTTCCACCCTCTCTTCCAGACCATGTGGTAATTCACAGCCTTGGATGGAATGGCAACAGTGCTTACAAGAGTTACTTTAATACTCCTTTTATTCAAAGACTATAAAGATAGAATGCTATAATTCAGGTGCCTAAATTATGTGGGTAGAACTTGGACTTACAAATGTGTGGCCAGGATGTAAGCTGGGCTTTTGGCTTGTCTTGGAAAAAGAAGGGGAAGGGGAAGGTTGAGTTATCAAACATATGGCAAGGTCCTCTGGCCAGGTAGCCTCAGTCGTTTTGAACACCCTTTCTATTGCTGTTCACAATGTAAATAACCGTCTAGTTACTGAGAGAGTAATTTGGAAAAGGATTTGTCAATTCGATGAATATACAGTGATTTTTAAATCTTTCCTATGGATACTGGGCAAGGGGCAACTCAAAGGGTGCAACTTGGCATTGTCAAAAGAGAACAAGAGCCCCAAATAAATTCATTTCCAGCACATTTTATAGTAACAATGTCATATTCACTTCAGAATGAAACTCAGTTCCACTCATTACCATCAATACCACTACAGCTCATTTCTCAACACATTATCTTTATTTTATTTTTAGACAAGAGGTCTCACTATGTTGTCCAGGCTAGATTCAAACTTCTGTGCTCAAGTGATCCTCCCATTTCAGCCTCCCAAACAGCTAGAACTACAGGAACATGCCATCGTGCCCAACTTTCAACACACTGTCTTTAAAAATTAAGTCCTTGCACGTGTTAGTAGATGTCTTAAATTATTTATGTTCCCTCTCAATAGTAAAATAACACTATAATAAATCTAAAATGGAAACCCTGTCCTTCTAGAATGCCCAAGAACATTTTACAGACTTTGGTTTGTATTTTTTAAATTTAGCGAATCTTCTCTCAAGCCTTCAGGGAAGATAGACACGTTGAATGTTCCACATAAGTGGAGTATCCCACATTCTCTTACATTGTCCTGTCCTGCTATAATCCCTATCTTCTTAGAATCCAAGTACTTGTCTTCAGCTGTATTTAATGTAGAGTTTTATCATTTTCAGATAAATTCAAATATATACTGGAGCATATATGCTGGTGAGTTTCAGCAGCAGTGAGGAGAATAGAGAGATGTCAGAAACATGTATTTGCATCCCTAACTGAACTTAGAGCATCAGGCAATGCTGATTTATTTATCACTAATTTATCACTGTCTCCTACCTAAGCCTGTAATTTGGCAGTAGGCATATTTATACCCATATCCCGGATAAGACAAGTTAGGACTCAAGAAACCAAGCATACATTCAATCAACAATGATTGAGTACTTACTATTTATCAGGCATGGCGATACAAAGATAAATAAAACATTGTTTTATCCTCAAAGATCTCATCATCTAAAACAGAAGTTGGGATAAGCAATGAGATATTTATGTAAGTGTTACATAAATAATTATTTGGAGACATCACCATCATCACCACTGCTATCACTTTTCAAGTTCTTTCGATGTACCAGACACTATCCTAAGGACTTTGCATGTGTGACTTTAAACTACTTTGCTCGCAACAGCCCTATGAGGTAGGTTAATATTTTACAGATGAGGGAATTTGAGCATGAAAAGATCAAGTAATGTGCTGAAAGTCACCTAACTGGTAATTGGTAGAGCCCGGCTTCAAACCCCAGCAGTCTGGAACAAGTAGTCCAAACTCATATCCACTAGGTAATAATTCATTTCATAACCCACAGGAGAGTACCATTAATTCTGTTAGTGGTTTAGTATGTAAGATCACAAGGATGGATTTCCAGAGAAGGTGTCATCTGTTCTGGTTAACCCAGCAACACAATGTGAGTTGAGACTTTGGGCATCTTTTTAGATTCAACCAACTTCTTAAAAATTAACTTTTTATTTTGGAATGATTATAGATAATGCAGACAATAGAGTTCTCTTATATTCCTTCACTCAATTTACTCCTGTGCTAACATCTTACACCTCCATGATATATTTGTCAAAACTAAGAAACCAATGTGTTGCGGGAAGTCAGCGACCCCGAATGGAGGGACCACCTGAAGCTGTGGCAGAAGAATATAAATTGTGAAGATTTCATAGACACTTATCACTTCCCCAGTCAATACCCTTCTGATTTCCTATGCCTGTCTTTACTTTAATCTCTTAATCCTATCATCTTCATAAACTGAGGAGGATGAATGTCGCCTCAGGACCCTGTGATGATTGCATTAACCGCACAAATTGTTTGTAGAGCATGTGTGCTTGAACAATATGAAATCTTGGTGCCTTGAAAAAAGAAACAGGATAACAGCAATGTTCAGGGAACAAGGGAGATGGCCTTGGACTCTGACTGCCGGTGAGCCAGGTGGAACAGAGCCATATTTCTCTTCTTTCAAAAGCAAATAGGAGAAATATCACTGAATTCTTTTTCTCAACAAGGAACATCCCAGAGAAAGAGAATGTGCCCTGAGGGTAGGTCTATAGACGGTCCCCTTGAGGCGGTCACCTTTTATGGTTGAAGCTGAAGGGATGAAATAAGCCCCAGTCTCCTGTAGCACTCCCAGGCTTATTAGGATGAGGAAATTCCCACCTAATAATTTTTGGTCAGACAGATTGTCTGCTCTCAAACCCTGTCTCCTGATAAGATGTTATCAATGACAATGTGTGCCCAAAACTTCATTAGCAATTTTAATTTTGCCCCATCCTGTGGTCCTGTGATCTTGCCCTGCCTCCACTTGCTTTGTGATATTTTATTACCTTGTGAAGTATGTGATCTCTGTGACCCACACCCTATTCGTGCACTCCCTACCCTTTGAAAATTGCTAATAAAAACTTGCTGGTTTTATGGCTCAAGGAGCATCATGGAACCTGTCGACATGTGATGTCTTCCCCAGACACCCAGCTTTGAAATTTCTCTCTCGTACTCTTTCCTTTTATTTCTCAAACCAGCCAAGACACTTAGAGAAATAGAAAAGAACTCACACTAAATATCGGGGGTAGGGTTTTCCCCAATACCAATGTTAGTACATTGCTATTAACTAAACTTTAGGCTTTAGAGTTCACCACTCTTTCCATTATGTCCTCCTTATATTCCAGCATCCAATCCAGGATATCACATTGAATTTATTAGGTTGGTGCAAAAATAATTGCAGTTTTTGCCAAATAGTTGTCCTGTCTCCCCAGTCTTTTCTGTTCTGTGACAGTCTATTAGACTTCCCTTATTTTTCATAACCTTGAAGTCTTGAAGAATACTAACCTGGCATCCTGCAGAAAGTCTCTCAGTCTAGACCTGTATGATGTTTCTCTCACAATTAGACTAAAGTGAGGGGTTCAAGGGAAGAATATCATAGAGGTGAAGTGCCCTTCTCATCACATCACATTAGAGGATACATGATATCCCCCTGACATCACTGGTGATATTAACTTTCATCACTTGATTAATGTAGTATTAGCCAGGCTTCTCCACTGTAAAGTTACCATATTCCTCTTTCTCTGATTTGTGCTTTGGAAGCAAGTCACTAAGTCTAGCCCACATTGGGGGAAAGGGATTAAGCTCCACTTCCTGGTAGTGGGGGAGGAGTACCTGCATATATTACAACCAACTTGTTTTAAAACTAATGAAAGTAGAGGGGGAGTTTCCAAGATGGCCAAATAGGAACAGCTCCAGTCTACAGCTCCCAGCGTGAGCGACGCAGAAGATGGGTGATTTCTGCATTTCCAACTGAAGTACCGGGTTCATCTCACTGGGGCTTGTTGGATAGTGGGTGCAGGACAGTGGGGGCAGCCCACCAAGTGAGAGTCGAAGCAGGGCGAGGCATCACCTCACCTGGGAAGCCCAAGGTGTCAGGGAATTCCCTTTCCTAGCCAAGGAAAGCTGTCACAGATGGCACCTGGAAAATCAGGTCACTCCCACCCTAATACTGTGCTTTTCCAACAGTCTTAGCAAATGGCACACCAGGAGATTATATCCCGTGCCTGGCTCAGAGGGTCCCACACCCATGGAGCCTCCCTCATTGCTAGCACAACAGTCTGAGATCAAACTGCAAGGCGGCAGCAAGGTTGGGGGAGGGGCACCCACCATTGCTGAGGATTGAGTAGGTAAACAAAGCCGCCAGGAAGCTCCAACTGGGTGGAGCCCAACCCAGCTCAAGGAGGCCTGCCTGCCTCTGTAGACTCCACCTCTGGGGGCAGGGCATGGCTGAACAAAATGCAGCAGAAATTTCTGCAGACTTAAATGTCCCTGTTAGACAGCTTTGAAGAGAGTAGTGGTTCTCTTAGCATGCAGTTTGAAATCTGAGAATGGACAGACTGCCTCCTCAAGTGGGTCCCTGACCTCCAAGTAGCCTAACTGGTAGGTGCCTCCCAGTAGAGGCCAACTGACACCTCACACAGATAGGTACCTCTCTGAGACGAAGTTTCCAGAGGAACGATCAGGGAGTGACATTTGCTGTTCTGCAATATTCACTGTTCTGCAGCCTCCGCTGGTGATACCCAGGCAAACAGGGTCTGGAGTGGACCTCCAGCAAACTCCAATAGACCTGCAGCTGAGGGTGCTGATTGTTAGAAGGAAAACTAACAAACAGAAAGGACATCCACACCAAAACCCCATCTGTACATCCCTATCATCGAAGAACAAAGGTAGATAAAACCACAAAGATGGGGAGAGAGGAGAAAAGCTGAAAATTCTAAAAATCAGAGCACTTCTTCTCCTCCAAAGGAATGCAGCTCCTCACCAGTAATGGAACAAAGCTGGATGGAGAATGACTTTGACAAGTTGAGAGAAGAAGGTTTCAGACAATCAAACTTCCCTGAGCTAAAGGAGGATGTTCGAACCCATTGCAAAGAAGCTAAAAACCTTGAAAAAAGATTAGACGAATGGCTAACTAGAATAAACAGCATAGAGAACTCCATAAATGACCTGATGGAGCTGAAAACCATGGCACAAGAACTACGTGATGCATGCATAAGCTTCAGTAGCCAATTTGATCAACTGGAAGAAACGGTATCAGTGATTGAAGATCAAATGAATGAAACGAAGCGAGAAGAGAAGTCTAGAGAAAAAACAGTAAAAAGAAATGAACAAAGCCTCCAAGAAATATGGTACTATGTGAAAAGACCAAATCTACGTCTGATTGGTGTACCTGAAAGTGACGGGGAGAATGGAACCAAGTTGGAAAGCATTCTTTCGGATATTATCCAGGAGAACTTCCCCAACCTAGTAAGGCAAGCCAACATTCAAATTCAGGAAATACAGAGAATGACACAAAGATACTCCTTGAAAAGAGCAACCCCAAGACACATAATTGTCAGATTCACCAAGGTTGAAATGAAGGAAAAAATGTTAAGGGCAGCCAGAGAGAAAGGCCAGGTTACCCACAAAGGGAAGCCCATCAGACTACAGCAGATCTCGTGGCAGAAACCCTAAAAGCAAGAAGAGAGTGGGGGTCAATATTCTATATTCTTAAAGAAAAGAATTTTCAACCAGGAATTTCATATCCAGCCAAACTAAGCTTTATAAGTGAAGGAGAAATAAAATCCTTTACAGACAAGCAAATGCTTAGAGATTTTGTCACCAGCAGGCCTGCCTTACAAGAGCTCCTGAAGGAAGCACTAAACATAAAAAGGAAGAATCAGTACCAGCCACTGCAAAAACATGCCAAATTGTAAAGACCACTGATGCTAGGAAGAAACTGCATCAACTAACGAGCAAAATAACCAGGTAACATCATAATGACAGGATCAAATTCACACATAACAATATTAACCTTAAATGTAAATGGGCTAAATGCTCCAATTAAAAGACACAAACTGGCAAATTGGATAAAGAGTCAAGACCCATCAGTCTGCTGTATTCAGGAGACCCATCTCACATGCAGACACACACATAGGCTCAAAATAAAGGGATGGAGGAAGATCTACAAAGCAAATGGAAAGCAAAAAAGCAGGTGTTGCAATTCTAGTCTCTGATAAAATAGACTTTAAACCAACAAAGATCAAAAGAGACAAAGAAGGCCGTTACATAATGGTAAAGGGATCAATTCAACAAGAAGAGCTAACTATCCTAAATATATATGCACCCAATACAGGAGCACCCAGATTCATAAAGCAAGTTCTTAGAGACCTACAAAGAGACTTAGAATCCCACACAATAATAATGGGAGACTTTAACACCCCACTGTCAACATTAGACAGATCCACGAGACAGAAAATTAACAAGGATATCCAGGAATTGAACTCACCTTTGCCCCAAGCGGACCTAATAGACATCTACAGAACTCTCCACCCCAAATCAACAGAATATACCTAGGAATAAATATACATAGGAATCCAACTTACAAGGGATGTGAAGGACCTCTTCAAGGAGAACTACAAACCACTGCTCAACGAAATAAAAGAGGACACAAACAAATGGAACAACATTCCATGCACATGGATAGGAAGAATCAATATCATGAAAATGGCCATACTGCCCAAGGTAATTTATAGATTCAATGCCATCCCCATCAAGTTACCAATGAATTTCTTCACAGAATTGGAAAAAACTACTTTAAAGTTCATATGGAAACCAAAAAGAGTCTGCATTGCCAAGATAATCCTAAGCCAAAAGAACAAAGCTGGAGGCATCACGCTACCTGACTTCAAACTATACTACAAGGCTACAGTAACCAAAACAGCATGTTACTGGTACCAAAACAGAGATATAGACCAATGGAACAGAACAGAGCCCTCAGAAATAATACCACACATCTACAATCACCTGATCTTTGACAAACCTGACAAAAACAAGAAATGGTGAAAGGAATCCCTATTTAATAAATGGTGCTGGGAAAACTGGCTAGCCATCAATAGAAAGCTGAAAGTGGATCCCTTCCTTACTCCTTATACAAAAATTAATTCAAGTTGTATTAAAGACTTAAATGTTAGACCTAAAACCTTAAAAACCCTAGAAGAAAACCTAGGCAATACCATTCAGGACATAGGCATGGGCAAGGACTTTATGTCTAAAACACCAAAAGCAATGGCAATAAAAGCCAAAATTGACAAATGGGATCTAATTAAACTAAAGAGCTTCTGCACAGCAAAAGAAACTACCATCAGAGTGAACAGGCAGCCTACAGAATGGAAGAAAAATTTTACAATCTACCCATCTAACAAAGGGCTAATATCCAGAATCTACAAAGAACTTAAACAAATTTACAAGAAAAAATCAAACAACCCCACCAAAATTGGGCAAAGGATGTAAACAGACAGTTCTCAAAAGAAGACATTTATGCAGCCAACAAACATAAGAAAAAATGCTCATCATCACTGGCCATTAGAGAAATGCAAATCAAAACCACAATGAGATACCATCTCACACCAGTTAGAATGACGATCATTAAAAAGTCAGGAAACAATAGATGCTGAGAGAATGTGGAGAAATAGGAACACTTTTACACTGTTGGTGGGACTGTAAACTAGTTCAACAATTGTGGAAGACAGTGTGGCGATTCCTCAAGGATCTAGAACTAGAAATACCATTTGACCCAGCCATCCCATTACTGGGTATATACCCAAAGGATTATAAATCATGCTACTCTAAAGACACATGCACATGTATGTTTATTGCAGCACTATTCACAATAGCAAAGACTTGGAACCAACCCAAATGCCCATGAATGATAGACTGGATTAAGATAATGTGGCATATTTACACCATGGAATACTATGCTGCCATAAAGAAGGATGAGTTCATGTCCTTTGAAGGGACATGGATGAAGCTGGAAAAAATCATTCTCAGCAAACTATCACAAGGACAGAAAACCAAACACTGCATGTTCTCACTCATAGGTGGGAATTGAACAATGAGAATACTTGGACACAGGAAGGGGAACATCACACACTGGGGCCTTTGGTGGGGTAGGGGGAGAGGGGAGGGATAGCATTAGGAGATATACCTAATGTAAATGACGAGTTAATGGGTGCAGCATACCAACATGGCACATGTATACATATGTAACAAACCTGCACGTTGTGCACATGTACCCTAGAACTTAAAGTATAATAATAACTAAAAAAAAAAAAAAAAAAAATATGGAGCAACTGGCACTCCCATAAACTGCTGTTAGGAATGAAAAATAGTACAACTACTTTGGGAAGCACTTTGGCAGTTTCTTATAAAACTACCTTTAACATATAACCAAGGCATTCCACTCCTAGGTGTTTATCAAGAGAAATGAAAATGTATTTTCACATAAAAACTTGTACTCACACGTTCATAGGAGCTTTATTCCTATCTTACAACTGGGAACTACCCAAACATCTATTGATTGATGAATACATAAACAAATTGTGGTATATTCATATGATGAAATAACACTATAGTCATATGATATATGAATATAATGGAACAAACATGTACTAACCTGAATGAATTTCAGTGCATTGTGCTAAATGAAAGCAGCTAGATGCAAAAAGCCACATGCTGAATAATTCTATTTATATGAAATTCTAGAAAAAACAAAGCTATAGCAACAGAAATCAGATCAGTGGTTGCCTGCAGCCAGGGGCAGGAAAGGGACCCAACTTTCTGAGGTCATGAAAATGGTCTATATATGATTATGATAATGATAACTTCATGGTCAAAATCCATCTCATCAATTATACACTTGCAATTGGTGAATTTTATTGCATATAAATTATACCTCAACAAACCTGAATAAAATAAAAATTCTTTTTAGGTGAAAAAACAAACAATGAAAGTAGTAAGCTTGATCACCTAGAGAAAAGTAACCGGCTTAAATACCTGTGACTTGTGACTACATTTTGATGAACCTCAGTGAAGTCAGGTATAAAATAGTACTGAAAATTTACCTTTGTCTCAGATTTATTATCAGAATCAAATACTATGCTTCTTAATGCATAAATGTTGAGGAAAAGTTATGGACTGACCCTATTCCCATAATTACGCACATTACATTAACAAAGTATCAACAATTATTAGAAATTTTCATCTTTGAATCTCTAATAAGAATGCCTGCTCTAAACTGATAGTCATAAAACGTTAATTCTTATACTAGAGATGACATGGTTTCACTGAAGTAAGTTTCCAGGAAAACAGAGCAAAACATTGATACATCCAAATAATGAGTCTATTTCATCTCATAGAAGGCCTGACACTAGACAGAATCATAGAAAAATGTGGGTCCATAGGGATTTTTATATCATACCTAGCTCATTTGATATCTACATTGCAAACCTATAACATAGGGGCAGACACTTGGGTGGGAGCATATCCAGACTTAAGGAACACAGTTCCCTTGGCTCCAGCATTTGAAGAAGCATAGTTGATGTTGAGGCAACCATTGCTGCACAGAGGATGTTTAGGGCAGTGAAAATACTGGGTATGATACTATAATGGTGGATACATGTCATGCATTTGTCTAAACCCATAAAACGTATAACCCAAGAGTGAACCCCAACGTAAACTGTGAGCTTTGGGTGATAATGATGCATTAATATAGCTTCATCAGCTGTAACAAATGTACCACTCCAGTCAGGAGTGTTGACAGTGGGAGAGTCTGCATGTGGGGGCAAGGAGTCATTGGAAAACCTCTGTGCCTTCCACTCAATTTTGCTGTGAACCTAAAACTGCTTTAAAACATAAACCCTATAAAATAAGTAAATAAATCTGTAGGCACAAAATACTTTATGAGAGATAAAGAGATTTACTTTAAAATTTTACTTAGATGACTGTAGTGTTTAATAAAACTGTTCTTTTTCAAATTATTTAAACAAATACTTACAATTCTTCAGGCTCTGCCCACAGATGACATACATATTAAGATTTTATCTGCTGAAGCGAGTGAATAAATTGCATTTAAATACCAACATTATAGGTCTATTTGTTTCTCCTAAATATTCCTCTGCCCTCTTGACTCTTCCTCCAAGCCAAGGTCACTCATTCTTACTGTAGTGCAGAGCTATACTTTTGTTTTAGATATTACTGTTAGGCATCACATTAGTCATTTTCAACTTTCTTGAAGCAATATTGAAGCCTTTTTTCCCAGCTCCATTACCTGCCATGGCTAGAACTGAAATCACCCCTTCTGCACTTCTGGGTCTGCTAAACTCTGAACCCAATGACTTACTGGTTGTATATGTGAAATGAGGTGCCCAGAGGAGAGAAAATAGCAAACAGAAGCAAGCGACACAGTACACTACTGCATCTCTGCTGAGCATAATCCCTCATCAAGAAGAAATTTTCTTCCTCTGCACAATTTTCTCAGTGGTTAAGATACTCTTTTGCAAAATTAAGTAAGAGTTATAAAAAAATCTGAAAGGTTCATAGAGCAGCAAACAATGGGTATTGTGGCTCATAGCAGCCCCCCAACCCCCTTCTTAAGAAAAAAACTTCATCCCTATATCTCTCCTTCTTCCTATGCTCCCAAAACAATATGATTGTTTCAGAGGATATAATTTTGCATTTCAATTTCTTCCCAACACACAGTGGAAAAAATTGCCAAACTGGAGCCTGAAACCAGAAAGTCATGCAGAGCTTTGTGTGTGCTTTGGAGGGACAGGGGAAGCGATGAACAGAAAGGAAGCAGAAACCCATTGTGCTGCTCTGGTCTGCAGCCAAGCCACCCTGCTTGCTCCTGCTTCTGGTACCTCAGGGAGTTTGTTTTTCAAGCTTTTTATGGTAAAAGAAACATGTATTGGAAAATGGAGGAAAAGATCTGTTCTTCAAAATGATATTATTTACCCCTAGTCCAGAAATCTATGGCATACAAAAATGAAGGCATGAGATTGAATTTTTTTAATCTTATATAAAAGAGATTTTCAAATGTAATTGCTGTATGCTCTAAAGATCAAACCCCAGTTCTTTGATGTAAAAATCCATAGTTTTTAATTATTTCCAACAATCAAAGAAGGGTCTCTTATCCCCACTTTGCACATTTGGAAGTAAAAGAAATGATTATTTCTGCTGGCATCTCAGGAAGAAGGCACATGGGATTGCATGCTTCATCAGACCCTGACAGGACACAAGAGTGCCATGTTGGAACAGAGAGGACTGGCAGTGGGCAGATGCATTACAAAAGGTCATCCCTCAATCTGCTGATTCCCCAGAAAGCTGGGGACCTTCGCTTTAGGAAAATTTTTCAGCCGTAGAAAGCTAAAAGGTTTAAAAAGTTAGTTTGTCTTTCTGTATGTCAGACTATTTTCTTTTCAAGAAAAAGTATAGAGAAAAAAAATCATGGATTAGCTATTAACTCTTTCCAAATAACTGTTGCCAGAACATAATAAAATTATAAAAGTTATCATTTGGTTATAGTCTTTTCAACAGTGACCTCTCTTGAAAGATGACAGATATGTACATAGATGAATATTAAAAACTTATATGATAATTTATAGCATAATATATCATGGTATATATATGTTATATATACTTTTATATCTAACATAATATCTAATATAATATTCATCATATATAGTATTATATCTCAAGCATCAAGCAATAGCTTGACAACTTCTAGTTTTCTCAAACTTAGGAAAGTGCAGACTATTTATAGTGAGAGCAAAAAAATACCATTAGGAATCTAGTTTATAATTCTATGACCAAGTTATTATATTAAGAGTAAGTTATAGAAACTTTGAGTTTAAGTAAACAAAAACAACATCAAAGGATTCTTATTGACAAAACAATGTAAATCTATTAGTTTACTGTCAAACAAGTGTATGTTACTCTAACAGATGCTCCATTACCAGGTGGGTGAATCCTTTCTGTATCCAAATAAAACTTTTAAATTATATCAATAAGGATGCTAGATGTCAAAACTCCAAACGTTCAGTGTGTGCCTTTAATCTTTCATACTAAAGCACCATAAGCCTCTTGAGACTGTTTAGACAAATAATGATATATGGCACTTTGAGTAGTTTCCATTCATGATACTTCCAGAGGTGTGGAAATGCACCAAACCTCATGGAAGTGACAGAGAATTCGTTATTAACTTTTAACTAAAGCACATTCATCCATTCACATTTATCACATGCCTAACACATGGCAGACACTTTCTCAGGCGTAAAATGTCAGCGCTAGGTCTAAACTCTATCTTTGAATGTTTTGCTTGAACATAATTACGCTACTTATTGAGTTCCATTGAGCATTTGAAGCTCTGTAGATGTAAGAAAACGCAAAGTATTTTCTGCTTAATTTTCATTACTTGTATCAATAAATTTTCATAACCATAAAGTGTTTTTTACAAAGAATGTTTCAAGTATTGGGATCCCCCTCAAACCTACAACCTTCCTTTCTTTTAATAATTTGAGAGGGCGAATCTCTATCAGCCCTATCTTTGCTTTTCTAAAATAAATGTGATATTTTTGACTCCTCCTCGCTTTAAGATATAACCAGTTGAAGTTATCAGAAGTCTCGTTTTTACCTCGAGAAATTCTACAAATAGATATAAATCCAGAAACCACAGAAATCCCAGCTTTCCATTCCAGAACAACCAAAGACACAACAGCACAAGAGATGCAGATAAGAGAATTTTCTACTATGTTTCTGCAAGCAGTTCAGAATATGAGATCAGGCTGCCTACTTTTGGAAATCAGAGCCAAGGGGCATGAGCCAGCCCACATCTTCTAAGGTACTTTGAAAAGAGAATTTGTCCAGTCTCTGCCCCTTCCAGAACTATCTTGAAACCAAAGAAGTCATGAGAAAATATAAAAGCTCGATACATTCACCTGTTCCAGTAGACTTTGTTATGAATGACTGCGTTTTTACTCTTAAATGTCTGTCTTGAATATTAGGTCTTCAAATTCCAAATTTCAAACTACCTTTAAAAGGTCACAAAGAATTATTGAAATTGTGACATTTTACTTTAAATTATTTTCTACTGATCAACTTAGCCTCTTTTTAGAGGTACTAGAATTGTAGTCATCAGCCTCAACTGTCAAGATTCACTTCTACAATAGCACTTACTTACCCTTTGTGGACTTTGCTTGCTATGCAGCTGGAAACCATCATTCTCAGCAAACTATCGCAAGAACAGAAAACCAAATACCGCATGTTCTCACTCATAGGTGGGAATTGAACAATGAGATCACTTGGACACAGGAAGGGGAACATCACACACAGGGTCCTATTGTGGGGAGTGGGGAGGGGGGAGGGATAGCATTAGGAGATCTACCTAATGTAAATGACGAGTTAATGGGTGCAGCACACCAACATGGCACATGTATATATATGTAACAAACCTGCACGTTGTGCACATGTACCCTAGAACTTAAAGTATAATAATAATAATAATAATAAAGAATTTGTCTCTATCACTTATTTTCTTCCCCATTCATTTTTTTCTCCATTTTTCTCACATAGGAAGATGTGGGGAGCCACATCTACTCCCATGTCTTCACTCTCATAATTAGCATAAGCAAAATATGTATCTGTAACAACTTGGTGTTTAAAAGTATGGAGAGACTGAATTTTAGGCTTACAGAAACACTTGAAGGTATCTATACAGGAAAGTTAGAGGTTTAACTTGGAGGTGTGATGGTATAATGTTCCCAAATAAAATATAGGTTTGATCCCTGGACCAAATTGGTAAACAATAAAAGATGTGAACATGAAATAAATATGCTAACGGTCTCAGTTTGCTAATGTTTGAAGACTTCACTGCCTCTTAAAGGCATATGTGTTTGAAGCAACATTTAGTTTGGCAAATTTCACTCTCCATTTTTTGGGCGTTGTAGGGTGGGGGTTGGTCCTAAACCTTTTTTGGCATGCTTGAAAGAGAAGGATTTAAGTCGAGTTCATTATCTCTTTAGTGCAGAAGTCTGGGAAACGAAGAGGCTAGACCAGGGAGACTCAATCCAGCTAGCATTCCTTTTTGTTTTTCAAGCTGCCCTGACAATAATGCGGCAGGGTGAAAAGATCAGGAACACTTTATACACATTGTGCTAATTACTGCAAGTACTTAAAGTTGTAATTAGCTTATTATACTGCAGAGATCCTAACATGGCATGTCTTTCAAAAGAATTTCTCTCCAGATCATTAGTGGGAAAGCTAACAACATCTGCTTCAAATAAAATCAACCAATTAGCACAGGCAACTCCACATAGTTTGCAATCAGAGAATTATATTGTGCCAAGTGCTAATTTCAATGTGAATGCTATCTCCTTCTCATATCCCACGCTTCTCTGCCAGCACAGCTGGTGTTTAACACCACTGACTTCAGCGAAGTCTCCAAAAACTTATGTTAATTTGAAATAACCTAATCAGAAGTGTGCAATACAGACTGAGGTTGATCTCAGCTTAATTAAAACTGACCTTGTCATTTCACTGCCTGTAAAACACCATTATCTCACCGTTTATCACTCAACTACCACAAATATTCCATTTGCGTGAAAATCCAGGAAGACCAGTTCCAAACCACCAGAGCTATTTTCAGAAGTACCGTGAGTGAAGGAGTTTAATGGAAGGAGAGGTCTGCCTATAAGTATGGGGCAACAATAAAGGTAATTCAGTAGACTCAAAATAACTTGACAGCCCTACCCATGAAGGCTGCTTCTGCCCACTTCCGTTGGCTTCAATGGCACATTCACTCCAGAGACTGGCAGGCATTAGCAGATGTGAAGGCTTTCATTTTAAAATTAATATCTAACCCAGTACCTTTCAGTGAGCTGAATCGCTCAATCAATAAGCATGACATGGCAGGTGTGATGTGTACAAGGCACTAAATTCTTCTGCCAAAGGTACTAGAAAACATCTGCTCACATGCGTGTGTGTGCATGTCAATGGATGAACTGCTGAGAAAAATGATTGCAAGTGGAATATTTAATATGCTTGTATTCACCAAGATAGAATTAAAAACAAGGTAAGATCATATTTTATGATGTATACATGCCATCAAATACACCTTGCTTAACCTGCATTAAGTCCATAACTCTGTGTTTTTATATGTACATAGTCAACTGTCAATCAAGTAGCAACATCCTGGTTTTCTGCATATTAACACGATTTTTTAAATGTCTTCAGGTTTCCATTATAGGCTTTGTTTGGTTATTTGCATGCCATCTTAGTCCAGAAAGTATTCAAGGCAATGCTAAAAGCATTGAAAAACTTATCTATGAAATAATTCCAATGATTTACATTAGGAAGATTTCTTATTTGTCCCCAGATCACATGCTTAGCCACAACTCAAAATATTTGCTGATGCTTTTCCTCCAGTCAAGCAAGCCTCCCTTTTCCTCTCATTCCACTCCCCTAGTCAAATTCAATCCTAGATTACTATATCCCACATTCACTTCACCCCTGTAACACTTCTTTGCTAAGCCAATCCTTTTGACACAGTAAGATATTGCCTATCTTGAATTGTTTAATGTGTTTCAGTTTTATGTTGACCATGCCACAGGAGGGATAGTTTCATCCATTTATAAAGAAACCCTCTGGTCTTGTGGAACAAACAAGACACCTGGTGTCAAAGTAGTTGAATTCTCATATTTGCTCTGCTGACTCTATGACCTTGGACAAATGTGACCTTGAACCATACGCCAAACTGACCAAGCCCAGGTATCCCACACAGTAAACAAGATACACATCCTAGAAAGTTATTTTAAAGAACAAAAGAGAATTATAATAGACGTGACAATCTAAGAGTTCAACATATGTCTACTGAATGAGGTAAATGGGATATAACCAAACATTTAATGAAATATGAGTTGTAAAAATGTAATACTGCCAGGAATGAAATTTACAAAGTAAGGAAATAGGAAGTGGCCATTTTATAATGTTTATGGAACTAGCCTATGTGCAAACAAGAGGGGCTATTTACATTCAAAACCCTATTCTCAAAAGTAGAAAAGTGATATTCAGGTCCAAGAGAACAAAGCCTATTTTTATTTGAGCAATGTAGGTAAGTGAAGGTGTCTTCATTCCATGCAAGAGATTAGGGCCTTGTGAGGAGAAGTTGGTGTAATGGGTAGAAATGAATGCTTTATAATGCTAAATGCTAACTTTCCTGAAGGAAGACCAGGATAAAGAGTTCCTGATTCCTTCCAAAGGAAAGTTGAAATTGCTTATGACATGACAGTTGTTTAGACAATGTTATACCACTCACATAATCTCTCTTAGGATATTATAATTTTATGGTTAGATAATTCAATTCCAGATTTATTAATATGTATGATTTCATTCACTCATTCATCAAAAATGTCCTGTTTCCTATCTCTGTAATCTTGGGCAGATTATTTCACTTCCTAAAGTTTTGGTCTGTTCCTCTGAAAAATGGTAATAACAAGATTTAGTATTTTGGTTGGTAGATATGAGAAGATAATCCATATCCATTGTTTAGTGTTTTGCCTGGCAGTTAGTAAATGCCCTGTAACTAATAGCTACTCTTGATATTCTTGCTACTTTTACTCCTGCTGCTACAAGAAGGAGTAATTTACACTTCGTAGGATGATCCTGAACATTGCTCCCTTTTCAGACATCAGATGTCACTTCCTCTGTGAATCCTACCTCTAGGCTGAATTAATCATCCTCTCTTTAGTTTCACAGAACTTTGTCTATATTATTATTGTAGCATTTACCATTGTGTATAGTAATAATTTCTTTATATAATTGTTTTCCCGCCAAATTTTTGAGCTACTAAGAAGCAGGAATTTTTGTCTTATTAATCCTTTTGTCTCTAATGTTGATCAAGTGTTGCACATAGTAGGAATCTAATAAATATTTGTTGACTAGGCAAATGAATAAATTTATTGATGTGTATATAAATACATAAACATTTAAGCATTATTCTGAAATACCACAGTCCTCTGAAGTTCAGAATACCAACCTTAGAAACTCATGAACCTTAAACATAATAAAAGGTGTTGCTTTTAAACTTTACACATATCTGAAGCTTTTTTCCTGGGCTATTAGGCTTCCCGTAGAGTCCTCTGTGGACCGAATGAATTCAGTCAGAAGGATCCTGTTAAAGTTTTCCATGTTTACTATCACCAGGGTAATTATAACAAGTCAGGAATTTTGCTACTTGATAACCTCCCCCAAAAAGCCCAAGTTTGGTGAGTGTAACTACTGTAGGGCTGGACAACAGGTGGACAAAATGGAGAGAGAATATGTAGACAGGATACTTTCATCTCTATTCTCGCTGACAATCAATCCTGTATTATTTTTACTATTATTATTATCACTACTATTATTATACAGGTTACCTTGGAAATCCATGTGCTACAGACTCCTAATCAGAAATAAGAATGTGAGACTAACCCCTTAAATGTGGTAGAAAGCTTTCCAATGAAAATCTTTATCATTTCTCAGAGAATCATTCAGACAGAAAGTATGAAGAAACATTTATCCTGAATTGATATAAAGTAAAAGAGCTTAAGATTTCAAAAAAATTTTAATTGGTGTTCTTATGACCCTGAGGTCTTCGAATCAACAGATAAATTGTGTTCTGTATTTTAATACTAAATACATTTTATCTAATGCTGTTAACATTGTTAAAGTGTGTATAATTTAACTGTATGGTAACCATTCTGGCTTTCCCAGGACTATCTCAATTTTATATTTCCAATAATTATATAAGTAGGCATGTATTTTTCAAACCATATATCCCAATTATCCCAATTTAGGATGCAAAGATTTTGGTCTTTATATTTAATTGTGAATCTTCAGTTAGTTAAAATGTGCAATGAACTTGAAGCTCCATTCTCTGTCATTGAGATTGTACTTCTAAACTTAAGTATCTGATTTGTGCTTTAAAATAAATATTTGTGTATCACCTGTGTATTACTTAATATGTGGATTTGTCAAACAAAATGAGGGAATTCCCAAGAATGGATTTGGTCCAACTTTGCTTCAGCACAAGTTGGCAATGGCAGAAATTCCCCTATTGTTCTTTTCTCAGTTTTATTAGCTCGTTTTTCTTCTACTTCTCTCACTGCATGGTAAACCTTCTTTTGCCTATGTTATAACAACTTCCATTCCAAAAAGCTCAGACAATGGATGATGTTTACTTGCTGTTTGCAAACAACAGAATCCACAGTGTTGCCAGCAGATGCCCTTGATTCACTGTGAATGACGAAGGGAATTACAGGAAATCACTGTGCATTGTATGTCCAGCTGAGATGGATACTGGCAGAGCAGGCTTCAGGCAAAATTTCGGAGCACAAAACTGTATCTTCTGGGCCTTTCTCACTCTAGGCCATCTCTTTGAGGCTAACCATCTCCTTCACACATCTGTTCAAGACATGTAAGCTTCTCAACTCTTTCAAATCGTGTTTCATTTTCTCAAGACCTGCTATTTCATCTGATAAAATTAAGTAAGACAGATGGCTAAGGCCATATTTCCCAGCTGGTATATTTCAACAGAGAACTTCTGGAGATTCAATATCCTAACCTAAAGCAATAGGTTTCCAAAACAAAAAAAAAAATGCCTTGTACCACTCAGGTTAGTGAAGAACTATTTATCAAGAACTGTGAAGAGTCTGAACTCTTACCCTGCTTACAAGCTAACAAACTAGCCTGCCATAGTTTCACAGATGCTGGCAGAGAACAGGAGACTCCTGGATCAGAGACAAATGACTGTTACTCTCAGGACAGTCAGCAGCATGAGTACCATGTTTGTGTCAATTCTCACTTACCCCACATGTCCCTTAGGGTGACCAAGTGGGGCCCCAGTGGATACTGCACCTTCAGTGGGTGTGCATCACAGCTAAGAAACCACGAGCTTAGGGAATCTGAATCTTCTATAGTAGGCAGTTAGCATGCCTGCCCTTTGCCCTATTGGGTGAAGTTATTATACTGGACAGTGAGCATATATGCCTTCCTCTCAAGAGGCTTTGAATCTCTATCTTCCAAGACCATTTGGCATATACATACCTTAGAAAATAATCCAGAACAAAGGCCAATCAGTGCCTCTGCTCACAGGATGTACAAAAATGCAAGAGACTCACCAGAAAATTTTCTCCCAATGTTATTCAGGAAAAGATTTTCACCAGAGACCCCAAATGTCTTGTAGACTGCTGGTTCTCATCTGGAGAACTAATAAACATGCATATTCCTGAGCCCCATCTCAGAGATTTGATTTAGTAGGTCTGGAGTGAAGCCCAACAATATGTATTTCTTAAAGGTCCCAAGTGAAGTTGATTCTGATATTCCTGCATCTCCCTTTCTGCACTGTCATAGATGACAACTTATTTAACTGATGTGTAGGAATTGGAATTATAATTGTAAGAAAAGATGGTGATGAAGCCCATATGAAAAAAACAAAGAAAGAAAAATGGAGGGAAGAAAAGAAGAGAGAAGTTGGTTTGCTCTTATTCAGGGTGAACAATATAAGGATTTGGATCTCAGGCTGTGTACACGGCAAGGAATTTCTACCTTTGACTTTCCACTGGGAGGTGATGAGATTATTTGCTTCCTAAGCCTAAGACTAAGAACTAGGGAGTTGTGATTCTACACACTAGCCCAATTTAAAGGGTGAAATGTATGCTTAACAAAATGTCTCTGTACTCATTTATTTCCTTCTCCTATGAAACTCCAGTTCACCCTGCCCTTGGGACACAGAAAGCTTCCTGAATGGGTAGTAATAGATTTCTCCTCCCAAGTAACATTTATCTATTGACATAGTATGTTCAAGACATGCATATTCATACTGAGATTTGTCATATTGACAATACTGAGAGTTTTAGATGAGAAATTTTTCTCTGTGATTTTTATGCTATCCTGAGAAATTAGGCCAAATTATAGCTTTAGTTTTTAAAATACAGTTCTCATTAACCTCAGAGAGAGTTGCACATGTGTCTCTAGAGATATCAATATGTATCTAATTATTATTTTTTAAGCATGACATGGTATATGTTATAAATTTGTTGCCCTGTGTGTTAGTCTGTTTTCATGCTGCTATGAAGAAATACCCAAGACTGGTAATTTATAAAGGAGAGAGGTTTAATTGACTCATAGTTCCACAGGGCTAGGTGGGTCTCAGGAAACTTACAATCATGTTGGAAAGGGAAGCTAACACGTCCTTCTTCACATGATGGCAGCAAGGAGAAGTGCAGAGCAAAGGTGGGGAAAGTCCCTTTAAAAACCATCAGATCTCATGAGAACTCACTCATTATCACGAGAACAGCATGGAGGTAACTGTCCCCATGATTCAATTACCTCCTACCAGGTCCCTCCCACAACACATGGGGATTATGAGAACTACAATTCAAGATGAGATTTGAGTGGGGACACAGCCAAACCATATCATTCCACCCCTAACGCCTCCCAAATCTCATGTCCTCACATTTCAAAACACAATCATGCTTTCCCAACAGTCCCCCAAAGTCTTCACTCATTCCACCATTAACTCAAAAGTCCAAGTCCAAAGTCTCATGTGAGACAAAGCAAGTCCCTTCTGCCTATGAGCCTGTAAAATCAAAAGCAAGTTAGTTACTTCCTAGACATGATGGAGGTACAGGCATTGGGTAAATACGCCCTTTCCAAATGGGAGAAATTGGCCAAAACAAAGGGGCCACAGGCCCCATGCAAGTCTGAAATCCAACAGGGCAGTCATTAAACCTTAAAGTTCCAAAATGGTCTCCTTTGACTCCGTGTCTCATATTCAGGTTATGCTGATGCAAGAGGTGGGCTCCCACAACCTTGGGCAGCTCTGCCCCTGTGGCTTTCCAGGGTGCAGCCCCCCTCCCAGCTGCCTTCACAGGCTGGCATTGAATGCCTGTGGCTTTTCCACGTGCATGATGCAAGCTGTCAGTGGATCTACCATTCTGGGGTCTGGAGGATGGTGGCCCTCTTCTCACAGCTCCACTAGGCAGTGGGGACTCTGTGTGAGGGCTCTAATCCCACATTTCCCTCCTGCACTGTCCTAGCATAGGTTCTCCATGAAGGCTTTGCCCCTGCAGCAAACTTCTGCCTAGACATCCAGGAGTTTCCATACATCCTCTGAAATCTAGGCAGAGGTTCCCAAACCTCAATTCTTGATGTCTGTGCACGCACAGGCTCAACACCATGAGGAAGCTACCAAGGCTTGGGGCTTGCAACCTCTGAAGCCACAGCCCAAGCTATATCTTAGCCCCTTTTAGCCACAGCTGGAATGGCTGGGACGCAGAGCACCAAGTCCCTAGGATGCACACAGCAGGGGGTAAGGGGGTCTGGGCCTGGTCCACAAAACCACATTTTTCTCCTAGGTCTCTAGGCTTGTGATGGTAGGGGCTGCCTTGAAGGTCCCTGACATGCCCTGGAGACATTTTCCCCACTGTCTTGGTGATTAACATTCAGCTCCTCATTACTTATGCAAATTCCTACAACTGGCTTGAATTCCTCCCCAGAAAATTGGTTTTTCTTTTCTATCACATTGTCAGGCTGCAAATTTTCCAAACTTTTATGCTCTGCTTCCTCTTGAACACTTTGCCACTTAGAAATTTCTTCTGCCAGATACCCTAAATTATCTCTCTCAAGGTCAAAGTTCTATAGGTCTCTAGGGCAGGGGCAAAATGTCATCAATCTCTTTGCTAAAACATAGCAAGAGTGACCTCTACTCCAGTTCCCAACAAGTTCCTCATCTCCATCTGAGATGGCCTCAGCCTGGACTTCATTGTCCTTATCACTATCAGCATTTTGGTCAAAGGCATTCAACAGTCTCTAGGAAGTTCCAAACTTGCCCACATCTTCCTGTCTTCTGAACCCTCCAAGTCTCTAGGAAGTTCCAAACTTTCCCACATTTTCCTGTCTTCTTCTGAGCCCTCCAAACTGTTCCAACCTCTGCCTGTTACCCAGTTCCAAAGTCGCTTCCACATTTTCGGGTATCTTTATGGCAGTACCCCATTCTGGGTACCAATTTACTGTATTAGTCTGTCCTCATGTTGCTATGAAGAAATACCCGAGACTGGGTAATTTATAAAGAAAAGAAGTTTAATTGACTCACGGTTCCACATGACTGGGGAGGCCTCAGGAAACTTACAATCATGATGGCAGGCACCTCTTCACAGGGTGGCAGGAGAGAGAATGAGTGCAAGCAGGGGAAATGCCAGATGCTTATTAAACGACCAGATCTCGTGAGACTCACTCATTATCATAAGAACAGCATGGGGGAAGCCACCCCCCGTGATTCAATTACCTCCACCTGGTCCCACCCTTGACACATGGGGATTATGGGGATGACAATTCCAGGTAAGATTTGGGTGGGGACACAGAGCCAAACTACATCATCCTCTGAGTTCAAAATTAAAGCTGCCAAATGAAAACAAGAATGCAGTGCCCACAACTGGAGGAAGAATGATCCCTTTCCATCTTTGTCCCCTTCAACTTCTTTCTATTTGATGTTATTATTCATGCTCTCTTTGAGACATCCTACTCCTTTAACTTTTAAGACATTGGGCTTTTTACATAACGATTTTATAATTTTTACAAAAATGACCTGTGCTTATCATTTTTCTAAAAAACAAGCAAAACAGAAAAGTAATAGAAATCAAAGAATTACCCCAATTCCCACAAACATGAGGAATGTCTGTTAATGGGTACAGGATTTTGTTTGGGGGGAACAAAAGGTTCTAAAATTGATTGTGGTGGTGTTTGTACAATTCTTTGAATATACTAGAAACCATTGAGTTTTACTTTTGAAACTGGTATATCTCAATAAAGCTACTTAAAAAAAAAAAGGAGTTACATTCCCAGATATCCTCCTCTACTCAGCACACGCAGTCCACTGACCCCTTTCGACCTCTTCAAAAGATCAGAGACATGTTCTTTGGTGAGGATATACCTGCAGGCCTCTGAACAGTCAACCAAAGGCAAGTGTTGTAGTGAAAACAGGGGGGTTGGATTAAGGGAAAATTCATGCTCTGTATGTTAAGACACTCAGCCTTCTTTCCCCTTTAGATTCCAGAACCCTGGCTGCCAGGTGGGATCTGCATAGGAGAGTCTAATCAAACCAAGACAAAAAGACATCAAGAACCAGCCTGACCTGCAACCACTCTGCATAAAGTTTGTAAGCAGATGCTATGGCATGGTGGTAATATGCATAGACTATGGATCCAAACTCTCAGGTGCAATGCTAGCTCTGCTATTTATTAGACATGAAGCCTTTGGCAAGTTATTAACCTTTTCTACTTAATCTACAAAATGGAAATAATAAGAGAACCTGTTTTATGGGGTTACTGTGAGAATTAAATGTAAACCTCTTAGAACAGAGCTTGGCATAGAGTAAGCTTCATATAGTTGTTAACTCTCATTATTACGTATGCCCATCCTTGAATGTAATCAGACAAGAAAAACTAAGTGGTTAAGGTAAGTCTTAATATTAAAGATAGAAATCAAAACAAACAGGAAAAAAGTTGCTGGGAGAAACAGAAAGTGTGAAGGGTGAAAAAGAAAAAATCCTCAAAATTGTCATTAATATCCTCAGAGGGATAAGAGAAGATAGTGCAACCTTGAAAAAGAACAGGATGAACAATGATAATAGGACAACATATAATGAAATAATTCCTGGCTAGATCTCAGAAAATAATAGAAAAAGGAAACCAATGTGTTCATGGTCTGGTACGGCACAGAAGTAGCAAAATTTGACTATTGTTCACATTTCAATCAATGAACAGGCACATATTGAGCACCTACTTTAATGCTCAATTCTGGGCTATGAATATTGTAAGTGGAGGAAAAAAAGGTAGATTAGAAGAGTAAAACTCAATAAAGATTCTACATTATCAGGTAGAACATAATAATGTAGAACAACTTAGCATGTGGTTTCCCATGTAGTCAGAGCTCAACAAATATTTAATGAATTAATAAATAAATAAACAAATGACTAGAGCTTCTGGAGAAGCCACAGTCATGTGCCATTGAGAAGTGAAGTACTAGCATTGGAAATCTTTTCTGGAAAGCAATTTGGCAATATATCTCAGAAATGCTCAAAAAACTTTCTACCCTCTAACCCAGTAGTTACATAGTAATTTACTCTCCATGTATAATCTCAGAATGTAGACTAATATTTACCTACAAAGATCTTCAGTGCAGTGTCATTCCATTATCAGAAATTTAGAGAAATCTAAGTATTCAAAAATAAGAGCATCGTTAAATATATTCAACATATCTATATGCCATTAAATTCTGGGTCTCTCTTAAAGAGTGATTTTAAAGCCCAATTCATGATAATATGGAAATGTACCCAAAGTGGGATGAAAACATTAGGACACAAAACTATACCAGGTTTTAAAATGCCAACAACTTTGAAACAAATTTTGTTTAAATTTAACCATTCTCAGCCGCAATGCAGATGCTACACTGTTTTTGAAGCTGACTCTCTCTCTCTCTCTCTTTCTGCCTTCTCTAATCATGCATTCTCTGTCTGTCCCTTGTTCTTCTAAATCTAATAGCAACTTGCCTTCTTATTTGATTTAATAAATATTAGTCATATCCCTTCTCTTGTTTTTAAGTTTCTGGAGAGTAAGAATTACATCTTAAATTCATGCCTCCAGTATCCAGTAAAATGCCTGTGCATTCATCATTTATTCACCAACTCAATAGACAATTATTCTATGTCTACTGAATACATAGAACTACTAAGGAGAAGCTAAAAGAGCATAGAAATGGAAATCAAGAGATTTGGATTGAAAATTAGGCTCTGCATGACTAGACAAATGGGTGAACCACAGTAGGCCTCAGTTTCCCCATAGTAAAATGAGGATGTTGTAGGACAGTAATCTCAATGAACCTTAAGATGAGGATTCATGTGCAACTGGTTTATTAAGTAAAGAAAGAACAGAGAGAGTGTGGGTGAGGGGGAGGGAAGACAGAGAGAGAGAAAGCCAAACAAGGGTGTGATTTCAGCTGAAGTCCCAGCCTGAGCCTGATCAGGATCTGGATCACACATATAAAGCCTAGCCTCAACACTGTCCCAACTTGAGTCAAAGGAGTTGTGCTTTCATACTCACACCTGTCAGTCATTGGTTGGTACAAGGACAGAGCTGGAGATGGTAACACTAAACTCCCAGGCACTTCCAGCTCTCTATGTCTGGACAAAGTGACTAGTAGCCCAAGGCCTTTCCTCTAAAGAAAATCACAGGTGGAGGCTTTGAAAATCACAAAGACACCCAAACTGTGGAAGAGACACCATTCTGGGTAGAGATCAGTAGCCACTACAGAGGAAGATATTGGACTAGATGGCTTCTAAATCAGTTTTCTGAATCAAATTTCAATAGTAGTCTGCTGTACTTAAAATAGAATATATAATCCTTAAATATATTTGGAGAGATGAAATAAACTTTTTTTTTTTTCTTTTTTTCGAGACAGAGTTTCACTCTTGTTGCCCTGGCTGGAGTGCAATGGTGCGATTTCAGCTCATTGCAACCTCCGCCTTCCAGGTTCAAGCGATTCTCCTGCCTCAGCCTCCCCAGTAGCTGGGATTACACCTGGCTAATTTTGTATCTTTAGTAGAGACGGGGTTTCGCCATTTTGGCCAGCTGGTGTGGAACTCCTGACATCAGGTGATCCATCCGCCTCGGCCTCCCAAAGTGCTGGGATTACAGGCATGAGCCACCGCACCCAGCCGAAATAAACATACTTTAAATCACTGGATGCTAAGTCAATGTACACTCAAACATAAACACCATTCAGAAAAAGGGAACATCCAGAGCTTGATCTGAAGATATGTTAAAGGAGGTAAACCTGTGAGCTAGCCATGAAGGAAATGTGAACTTGTAACATTTGAGCTTGTAATGTGAGCTTATAAATGTGAGCTTGGACTTCCTCAATACAAATCACTGTTTCTCTCAGGATTTTATCCTGAACAACAAAATACTTCCTTTAAATTAAACTTTCTCTCTCCTCACCTCACCCTCCTTCCCACTGAACTTGCGCTGAAACTCTTTATGACATCCAGGCTCTCAAATCCTTTCTCTTCTACCCCTTCTGCCATTACTTTCTCACTTGCTTCCTCCGTAAACACACAGATTTTTCTTTATGTGTTTTCTTTTTAGTTCTTCCATCCTAAAAACTTCTCCCTTGTCCCAAGTTATTTACATCAAAGTTCCACGAGAAAATTTCCACAGATACTTCAGTGTTTGTCCAGTTCATACACTGCCTCCAACACCCACAAAATGATTAAAAATGATATGACAGTGTATAATTAATGTTTAAAACCTATGGTACTAAATCTAGCTGCCTCCAGCATCTATTATTTCTCCCCAACTAGACTGCAATCCTCCAAGAACAGTGTATTGTATCCCTTCACACTACCTGGCACAGATCTGGACAAACTATAGACAAACATACATGAAAGGTGACATCTCTCCTTAATAAAAATGGCTGCCAAACAGAATCACACAAGATAAACTTCACTTTATAAAATGAAACATTAATACAGTGCAGAATCAGTTTACTGATGGATTGTGACATGTTGTTTCAGGATGATAAAGTATAAAATGAAAAAATATGTATTGCAAAGTTTTACAAAATATACATCTTTAAATGCATCTTCCAGTTGATTCATTTAGGTGTTTATATGTCTGATGATAATATTTATCATAGTACTATGATAAATAATATTCTCTGTACAGACATCCAGCTCTTAAAAAAACAAGAGACAGGACAACCTAAGGCAGTAAGGCTGGGAGAACAATAATGTCAAGCTTTTCTGGTACAGCAGATGTCTGGTGTTCAATGATATGAATATCAATATTCAATTTTCAATATGCTGCCTAGAGTCAGTCTTGGGAGAGATTTCAATTTCCACTCTATAGAATACTGCCAAATATGGGGAATAGAAGTATTAATCCTTCCTAGGGTGGTTGTGTTGAGTGTCTCCGCTTCTGTGAAAATATATGTATAAACAAAAAGGGAACATTTGAGGAAGAAGACGAGCACGGGTTAAGTGGAGTATGCAGACTGGATATCTGTGGTTCACTCCCACATGTGGCAGAAACAATAACCCAGCATCCTCAATGGTTCAACATCTGCTTTATAATCTACCCACTTTGCTCTCTGCTCACATCTGTGGGTTCTTCATCTTCATATTATTTAACCATTTTACCCCCTGGCCTTAGAATCCTGGATCTCCTAAGTCTTAAACTTACTTATCTCAGAGGGGCTTCAAGATGGCTGACTAGAGATATTTGATACTCCTTTCCTCCACAAAGAAGAACCAAAATAGCAGCAGATAATCACACATCAAATAGATCACCTAAGAGAAAATACTAGAATTCAACAGGGAAATAACAAAGAAATGCCTAAAGCAAGGAAGGAGAGGGAAGCAAGGCAACCTGCTAGGCTGGAATCAGCTGTGAGCCTGGAGAGGCTCCACAATCTGGGGAAAGGGTAAGTGAGTGACCTCCCCACCACTGTGGTCCACATTCCCACCTTGGACTCCTGCAATCTTAGCCACATGAAAACCCTCAACACATGCAGGCTGTGAGGTTAATATAGTGAGCTGCCTGGACAAGCCCCCAGCAGACTACATCCTGCTCCGGGGCCCAATAGTCCCTGCATCACCACATCCCTGGAGCCCCAATGGCATTGCCCACATGCAGGTATCACTGCTGGCTGCTGTTGCCAGGGCCGAAGCATGAACCATTAGCAGTAAACCTGCCACCCCTAATAACAGGGCTGTCACACATTTAAAAGTGCACAGAAGAAAGGCTACCTTGTTTATACACACCACCTGGGGCTGAAGCAAGCACTCCCTAGCCACGTGTTTACTACTGCTGCCACTAAAAGCAACTTCACCCTCCGCAACAGCAGGGCCACAGTGCAGCCACTGCTTCTCCCACTTAAGCATTCTGCCAGAGGCCTTGGGCTCACTCTGCTCTGGCCTACCACAGCCAATGCTCCCACACACCACTAGGGGACCTGAGGACAGGACTCCCCGGCCTGGCTCCACCCATCCCCCCACGCTCAAGCATGTTATCTAGCGTCTGGGGATTGCCCGCCCCTTCCATCACTGTCAGCACCTGAGCACTCAGCCCAGAAGCCTAAGGATAGGCCCACCAAACCTGCTGCTACCAGTACAGCTGGCACCCACCTGCACACACCACTTGTGGACATGGGGACTGGCCCATCTAGCCTGTCATAGCCACTACCAACATGAGCAAAGATCACTTGGGAGTCACAGGGTCCCACCACTGCTACTGCCATTGCCCAAACCATGCCCACTGACCAGGGACCTAAGGACCCACCAACCCACCTAGCCCAACTCTGCCATTCCCAGCACCCAAACAAGCTGCCTAGAGGCTCAAGAATCAGCCCACATAGGCCTATTAACACTGGTGCCAGTATATGTTGCCCTGAGGCTCAAGGACAAGCATGGTTGGCCTGCCACCACCACAACTAGGACCAAAGGACTGGACCACCTGGCATCCCTATCCCCAGCAAAAGTTTATCACAGCCTCTACTAACAACCATACCCTAATCCCCCAAGGAAATTACAAACACTACTGAGTCTGTTTACAGCTGAAGAAATCATATGAAGACTACGCTACTGCATGAACCCAGAATCAAAGCTAAAGCACCCTGCCCAACCAACAACACAGATACAGCTTCAGGAAAAAGTACTCCCTTCTAAAAGCAAATTCAAACAATTAGAAGAGGCGACTGCTGTACCATACGTGCAGAATGACTACTGGGTCAGGAAAAAAACTAAGGAGGAAATTAAAAAATTTCTCAAAACAAATGAGAATCAAAACACAACATACCGAAACCTATGGGTGAAAATGCAAAAGCAGTGTTCAAAGGAAAGTTTATAGCAACAAATGCCCACATCAAAAAAAATAGAAAGATTTCTAATGCACAATCTAAGATGTACCTCAAGGAACTAGAAAAGCAAGAAAAAAACAAAATTAGGAGAAGAAAAGAAGTAATAAAGATCAGAGCAAGACTAAATAAAACAGACTAAAAAACACCACAAGGCCAGGCACGGTGGCTCACACCTGTAATCTCAGCACTTTGGGAGGATGAGGCAGGGGGATCACAAGGTCAGGAGATTGAGACCATCCTGGCTAACACAGTGAAACTCCGTTTCTACTAAAAATATGAAAAATTAGCCAGGCGTGGTGGCACGTGCCTGTAGTCCCAGCTACTTGGGAGGCTGAGGCAGGAGAATCACTTGAACCCAGAAGGCGGAGGTTTCAGTGAGTTGAGATTACACCACTGCACTCCAGCCTGGGCAAAAGAGCAAGACTCTGTCTCAAAAAAAAAAAAAAAAAAAAAACACTCAAGATCAAAGAAACAAAAAGTTGATTTTTTGAAAATATAAACAAATCAATAAACTCCTAGCTAGGCTAACCAAAGAGAGAAGACCTAGATAAATAAAATCAGCAACAAAAACAGACACATTACACTGATACTACAGAGATACAGTTTAGAAGAAAGCTGAAAGCCTATCCTCTAAGATCTAGAAAAAGGTAAGGTTGTCCACTTTTTTTTTTCTTTTTTCTTTTTTTTTTTTTTTTTTAGATGGAGTCTCACTCAAACACCCAGGCTGGAGTGCAGTGGCGTGATCTCGGCTCACTGCAACCTCCACCTCCTGGGTTCAAGCAATTCTCCTGCCTCAGCCTCCGGAGTAGCTGGGATTACAGGTGTGCACCACCACACCCAGCTGATTTTTGTATTTTTAGTAGAGACTAGGTTTCACTGTGTTGGCCAGGCTGGTCTCGAACTCTGGACCTCAAGTGATCCGCCCACCTCAGCCTCCCAAAGTGCTGGGATTATAGGCGGATGTTCACTTTCAAAATTTCGATTAAACATACTACTAGAAGTCCTAGCCAGAGCAATCAGGCAAGACAAACAAATAAAAGGCATCCAAATTAGAAAAGAAGAAGTCAAATTATCCCTTTTTGCAGATGACATGATCTTGTATTAAGAAAAACCTAAAGATTCCACCAAAAAACTCTTAGATCTGATAAACTCAGTAAAGTTGTATGATACAAAATCAACATACAAAAATCAAGGGAGCAGAGGGAGCAACATGGTGTTATAGAAAGCTCCACCAATGATCCTTCCCACAGGATCGCCAAGATAGCAATAATCTACACAGAAAAAAAAAAAAACAAAAAAAAAAAAAACAGCTTTATAAGATCCAAAAATCAAGTGAGCACTTATAGTACCAGGTTTGAACTTCATATCGCTGAAAGAGGCACTGAATAGATACAAAAACATTCCTGAATTGTGGATGCCACCCCTCCCCCATCTCTGGCAGCAGCAGCATGGTGCCCAGAGCACCTCTGGGCACTGAGGGAGGGAGAAACACAGCAATTGTGAGGTAGTGAACTCAATGATGCCCTGTTAGAGCAGAAACGAAAACCAAATCAAACGCAGTTGGTGCTCAGCCACAGAAGGCGCATTTAAACCAGCCCTGGCCAGAGGGGAATTGCCAATCCCAACAATCCAAACTTGGTGCCTGCAAACCTCACTACCAAGGACTACAGCTCTCCAGGTCTCCAAGTAATCTTGAAAGGCAGTCTAGGACATAAGGACTGCAACTCTTAGGTGAGCCGTAGTGCTGAACTAGGCCCAAGACAGTGAACTGAGGTGGAGGTCGGGGGGCAAGGCAGGGGGTAGGGGTACAGTGCAGGTGCAACATATTTAGACACCAGCTGGGGCAGCCAAGAGAGTGCTGGCATCACCTGTCCCCTAAACACAGGCTCCACAGATCTAGGCTCCAAAAGAGACCCTTTCCTTCTGCTTGAGCAGAAGTGAGGGAAGACTGGGGAGGACTGTGTCTTACATCTAGGATACCAGGCCAGCCACAGTAGTATGGGACACTGATCAGAGTCATGAGGCCCTGGTTCCAAGCCCTGACTCCCAGACATTTCTAGACACACCTTGCGCCAGAAGGGAGCCCACTGCCTTGAAGGAAAGAACCAACTTCTGTCAGCATTCGTCACCTGCTAACTGAAGAGCCCTGGGACCCTGAATAACCAGCAGTGATACCCAGGTACCACATCGAGGGCCTAGGGTGAACCTCTGAGGCTTGCTGGCTTCAGGTGATACTCAGCACATAACCAGCTGTGGTGGCTACAGGGCAAACTCCTTCTGCTTGAAAAAAGCAGAGGAAAAAGTAAAGGAGACTTCGTCTTGTGCCTCAGGTACCAGCACTGCCACAGAAAAGTAGAGCAACAAGCAAGCTCTTGGGGTCCCCGATCCCAGGACTTGTCTCTTGGACAATATTTCTGGACCTGCCAAAGCTGACTTAAGAGACCTTGGGTCTTAAGGGAACATCAGCAGTATTCTGGTAGTACCCCTCATGGTCTGGGGATGGTGGTAGCTACAGGGTGAGGCTCCTCTGCCTTTGGAATGCAAAAGAAAGAGTAGGAAGAACTGTGTCCTGTGGTTTGATTGCCAGCTCAGCTACAATACAATAGAACCCCACTTCGACTTCTATGGTTTTTGACTCTAGCCACTGACTCCAGTCGCCGACTCCAGTCACTGACCTCTGGACCCACCTGGGGCTTAGGGAACCTCACTCCCCTGAAGGGAATGACAAAGGCCTGGCTGGCTTTGCCACATGCGGATTGTAGAGCCCCAGGGCCTTGAGCAAACATAGGCAATAGCCAGGCAGTGGTTATAGCAGGCCTTGGGCAAGACCCTGCAATGTGGCCCAATGCAGTCATAGTGGTGGTGGCCACAGAGGTGCTTATGTCACTCCACCCCCAGCTTTAGTTGGCTCAGAACAGACAGAGAGATTCTATGTTTAAGAGCAAGTAAGGTAAACGAACAAGAGTCTGGCTAGTAATCCAGAGAATTCTCCCATATCTTGTCTAAGACCATCAAGGTGGTACCTCTATGACACCGCAAAAACCAAAGCATTACTGGGTTTGGGGTGCCCACTAAAGCAGATACAACTTAGATCACAACACCCAAGTCCTTTTGAATATCTGGGGAGCCTTGCCAAGAAGGATGGTTACAAGTAAGCCCAGGCAGTGAAGACTACAATAAATGCCTAACCCTTCAATGCACAGATACCACAAGAAATACACTTCACATACTAGTATCAAAACTATCCAGGAAAACATGGCCTCACCAAATGAATTAAATGAGGCACCACAGACCAATCCTTGTGAAACAGAGTACTTCAATCAAAAAGAAAAGAATATTAATGACCAATACATAATCACCTGAGGGTACAAAACTCACTGATAATAGTAAGTACACAGAAAAACACAGAATATTATAAAACTGTAACTGTGGTGTGTAAACTACTCTTATCCTAAGTAGAAAGACTAAACAATGAACCAATCAAAAATAATAACTACAACAACTTTTCAAGACATAGTCAATACAATAAGATATAAATAGAAACAACAGAAAGTTCAAAAGCAAGGAAACCAAGTTAAGGTGTAGAGTTTTTACTAGTTTTTTTTTTTTTTTTTTTTTTTTTTTTTTTTGCTTGCTTGCTTGCTTGTGTATTTATGCAAATAGTGATAAGTTGTTATCAGATTAAAATAATGCATTATAAGATAGTATTTGCAAGCCTCATGGTAACCTCAAACAAAAAAATGGATGCACAACAAATAAAAAGCAAGAAACTAAATCATATCACCAGAAAAAAAACCCACCATCACTGGGGAAAAGGAAGGAAATAAAGAAGAAAGAGAAGACCACAAAACAACCAGAAAACAAGCAACAAGATGGCAGACATAAGTTCTTATTATCGATAATAACAGTGAATCTAAACAAACAAAACTCTCCAATCAAAAGACATACACTGTCCGAATGGATAAAAAAAGAGACCCATTGATCTGTGTCAACAAGAAACACACTTCATCTATGAAGATACACATATTATTTGGCCATAAAAAAGAATGAAATCATTTCATTTGCAGCAACATAGGGACTGAAGGCCATTATCTTAAGTGAAATAAGCCAAGCACAGAAAGACAAATATTGCATGTTCTCACTCATATGTAGGAGTTTAGAAAGTTGATCTCATGGGGTAGAGAGATCAATGATAGATACTTGAGGCTCTGAAGGTTGTGTGTATGTTGAGAGATGAAGAGAGGTTGGTTAATAGGTACACACATACAGTTTTATAGAAGGACTAAGTTCTAATGTTCAGTAGCAGAGTAGGGTGATTATAGTTAACAATAATGTATTATATATTGCAAAATAGCTAGAAGACATGAAATAATTCCAACACCTGGAAGTGATGAATACTCAAAGTGATGGACACCCTAAATACCCTGACTTGATCATTACATATTCCATGCATGTGACAAAATATCACATGTACCCCATAATTATGTGTAGATATGATATATCGATTTTTAAAAACATCTTCCTTTCCCTGCATTTACTACCAAGCATGGCTATTTCATAGGCAATGGCATCACTTGGAACTCTGCTCCAGCTCATTGATGCCACCTTTGTAACTACCTTCTCTATCTACATTTTCCTGTCCTTCAAACTGTTACATCCCTCAGTTTCCCCTAACATTCCTTTTTCTTACCTACTTCTCCAGTCTAATGTTTTGCTGTCCTAAGAAAAGGCAGATTCCTTCTGGTAACAACTGTTGCCACCAAAATATTTAATAGATGTAGATACTAGAATCTAAATTTTCTCACTCTATTATACACCTCTCATATCTACCTAAACATTTACTAATTTTTATATAGCCCAATTTACCATTTTTTTTTTCTTTTATGGTCAAATCTAAGAACTCTTTGCCTGAGAAGAAGTGTGAATGGCAAATAAGCATATGAAAACATGCTGAGGAGAAGACCCGCAGTTCCCATGAAGGAAGCAGATTGCTCCTGCAGGACCTGGGAGACACCCCAAATACTGTGCTGGTATCCACAGCTGAGAGACCCACAGACAGTTCACATCACAGGACTCTGTGCAGACAATCCCCACTACTGGCCCAGAGCCTGGTAGACTTGCTCAGTGGCTAGATCCAGAAGAGAGATAACAATCATACAGCTTGGCTCGCAGGAAGCCATATCCATAGGAAAAGGGAGAAAGTACTACATCAAGGGAACACACCATGGAACAAAAGAATCTGAACAACAGCCTTGGGTCCTAGACCTTCCTTCTGACAGAGCCTACCCAAATGAGAAGGAACCAGAAAACCAACTCTGGTAATATGACAAAACAAGGTTTTTTAACACCCTCCCAAAAAATCACACTAGCTCACCAGCAATGGACCCAAACCAAGAAGAAACCCCTGATTTACCTGAAAAAGAATTCAGGAGGTTAGTTGTTAAGCTAATCAGAGAGGCACCAGAGAAAGGTGAAGCCCAATGTAGGGAAATACAAAAAATGATACAAGAAGTGAAGGAAGAAATATTCAAGGAAATAGATAGCTTAAATAAAAAAGCAATCAACATTTCAGGAAACAATGGACACACTCACATAAATGCAAAATGCTCTGGAAAGTCTCAGCAATAGAACTGAACAAGTGGAAGAAAGAAATTCAGAGCACAAAGACAAGATATTTGAATTAACCCAATCCAACAAAGTCAAAGAAAAAAAATAAGAAAATATGAACAAAGCCTCCATGAAGTCCAGGATTATGTGAAATGACCAAACCTAAGAATAATTGGGGTTTCTGAGGAAGGAGAAAAATCTGAATGTTTGGAAAACATATTTGGGGGAATAATCGAGGAAAATTTCCCTGGCCTTGCCAGAGACCTAGACATCCAAATACGAGAAGCAAAAAGAACACCTGGGAAATTCATCACAAAAAGATCATCGCCTATAGGCACATTGTCATCAGGTTATCTAAAGTTAAGACAAAGGAAAGAATTTCAAGAGCTGTGAGACAAGAGCACCAGGCAACGTACAGAGGAAAACCTATCAGATTAACAGCAGATTTCTTGGCAGAAACCTACAAGCTAGAAGGGATTCAGGCCCTATCTTCAGCCTCTTCAAACAAAACCATTATCAGTCAAGAATTTTGTATCCAGTGAAACTAAGCTTCATATAAGAAAGAAAGATACAGTCTTTTTTAGACAAACAAATGCTGAATTTGCCACTACCAACCCACCACTACAAGAACTGCTAAAAGGAGCTCTAAATCTTGAAATGAATCCTGGAAACACATCAAAACAGAACCTCTTTGAAGCATAAGTCTCACAGGACCTATAAAACAAAAAATACAATTTAAAAGACAAAAACAAGAAACTAAGACATACAGGCAACAAACAGCACAATGAATGGAATGGTACCTCACATCTCAATACTAACATTGAATGTAAATGGCCTAAATGCTCCACTTAAAAGATACAGAATTGAAGAATGGATAAGAATTCACCAACCAACTATCTGCTGCCTTCAAGAGACTCACCTAACACATAAGGACTCATACAAACTTAAGGTAAAGGGGTGGAAAAAGACATTTCAGGCAAATGGACATCAAAAGCGAGCAGGAGTAGCTATTCTTACATCAGAAAAAAACAAACTTTAAAGCAATAGCAGTTTAAAAAGACAAAGAGAAATATTACATAATGATAAAAGGCCTTGTCTAGCAGGAAAATATCACAATCCTAAATATATATGTACCTAACACTGGAGTTCCCAAATTTATCAAACAATGACTAATAGACCTAAGAAATGAGATAGACAGCAACACAACAATAGTGGGGGACTTCAATACTCCACTGACAGCACTAGACAGGTCATCAAGACAGCAAGTCAACAAGGAAACAGTGGATTTAAACTATACCCTGAAACAAATGGACTTAACAGATATATACAGAACATTCCATCCAACAACTGCAGAATATACATCCAAGAGTGCATGGAACTTTCCCTAAGAGAGACCATATGATAGGCCACAAAACTAGTCTCAATAAATTTTTTTTTAAATTGAAAATATATTAAGCACTTACTCAGACCACAGTGGAATAAAACTGGAAATCAACTCCAAAAGGAACTTTCAAAACCATCAAATAAATGGAAATTAAATAACCTACTCCTGAATGAGCATTGGGTCAAAAATAAAATCAAGATGGAAATTTAAAAATTCTTCAAACTGAACAACAGTGACACAACCTATCAAAACCTCTGGGAAAAAGCAAAGGTGGTGTTAAGAGGAAAGTTAATTGTCCTAAATGCCTACATTGAAAAGTCTGAAAGAGCACAGACAATCTAAGGTCATACCTCAGGGAACTAGAGAAACAAGAACAAACCAAACCCAAACCCAGCAGAAGAAAGGAAATAACCAACATCAGAACTAAATGAAATTGAAACAAACAAACAAAAAGAAACACAAAAGATAAATGAAACAAAAAGCTGGTTCTTTGAAAAGATAATAAAATTGATAGACCATTAGTAAGATTAACCAACAAAAGAAGAGAGAAAATCCAAATGAGCTCTATAAGAAATGAAATGGGAGATATTACAACTGACACCACAGAAATACAAAAGATCATTCAAGGCTACTATGAACACCTTCGTGCGCATAAACTAGAAAACCTAGAAGAGATGGATAAATAACTGGAAAGATACAATCCTCCTAGCTTAAATCAGGAAGAATTAGATACCCTTAACAGACCAATAGCAAGTCATTAGATTGAGATGGTAATTACAAAATTACCAACAAAAAAAGTCCAGAACCAGACGAATTCACAGCAGAATTCTACCAGACATTCAAATAAGAATTGGTACCAATCCTATTGACACTATTCCACAAGATAGAGAAAGAGGGAACCTTCCCTAATTCATTCTATGAGCCAGCATCACCCTAATACCAAAACCAAGAAAGGATATAACCAAAAAAGGAAACTATAGACCAATATCCCTGATGAACTTAGATGCTAAAATCCTTAACAAAATACTAGCTAACCGAATCCAACAACATATCAAAAAGATAATTCACCATGATCAAGTGGCTTTCATACCAGGGATACAGGGATGGCTTAACATAGGCAAGTCAATAAATGTGATATACCACATAAACAGAATTAAAAACAAAAATCACACGATCATCTCAATAGGTGCTAAAAAAGCATTTGACAAAATCCAGCATCTCTTTATGATTAAAACCCTCAGCACAACCAGCATACAAGGGACATACCCCAATATAGTAAAAGCCATCTATGACAAACCCACAGCCAACATAATACTGGATGGGGAAAAGTTGAAAGCATTCCCTCTGAGAACTAGAAAAAGACAAAGATGCCCACTCTCACCACTCCTATTCAATATAGTACTGGAAGTCCTACCCAGAGCAATCAGACAAGAGAAAGAAATAAAGGGCATCCAAATCAGTAAAGAGGAAGTCAAACTGTCACTGTTTACTGATGATATGACTGTTTACCTAGAAAATCCCAAAGACTCCTCAAGAAAGCTCCTAGAACTGATAAAAGAATTCAGCAAAGTTTCCAGATATGAGATTAACGTACACAAATCAGTAGCTCTTCTATACACCAACAACGATCAAGCAGAGAATCAAATCAAGAACTCAACCCCTTTTAAAATAGCTGCAAAAAATAAAAAATAAAATACTTAGGAATATACCTAAACAAGGAGGTGAAAGACCTCTAGGAGGAAAACTACAAAACACTGCTGAAAGAAATCATAGACGACACAAACAAACGGAAACACATCCCATGCCATTGATTCTATCCATTGATAGAACCCATCACCATCCCATGGATGGGTAGAGTCAATATTGTGACAATGACCATACTGCCAAAAGCTATCTACACATTCAGTGCAATTCCCATCAAACTAACATCATCATTCTTCTCAGAATTTAAAACAAAATCTAAATTCATATGGAATCAAAAAAGAGCCCACATAGCCAAAGCGAGACTAAGCAAAAAGAACAAATCTGGAGGCATCACATTACCTGATTTCAAACTATACTATAAGGCCATAGTCACCAAAACATCATGGTACTGGTACAAAAAACAGGCATATAGACCAATGGAAAAGAATAGAGAACCCAGAAATAAACTCAAATACTTATAGCCAACTGATCCTTGACAAAGCAAACAAAAACATAAAGTGGGGAAAGGACACCCTTTTCTATCTTTTTTTTTTTTTTTTTTTTTTGAGACAATGTCTCGCTCTGTCACCCAGGCTGGAGTGCAGTGGTGCAACCTCGGCTCACTGCAACCTCCACCTCCCAGATTCAAGCAATTCTCCTGCCTCAGCCTCCTGGGTAACTGGGATTACAGGTGCCTGCCACCACACCCAGATAATTTTTTGTATTTTTAGTAAAGACGTGGTTTCACGACATTGGCCAGGCTGGTCTCGAACTCCTGACATCATGATCCGCCCGCCTCAGCCTCCCAAAGTGCTGGGATTACAGGCATGAGTCACCACACCCGGCCAGGACACCCTTTTCAACAAATGGTGCTGGGATACTTGGCTAACCACATGTAGGAGAATGAAACTGGATCTTCATTTCTCACCTTATACAAAAATCAACTCAAGATAGATCAAGGACTTAAATATAAGACCTGAAACTACAGAAATTCTAGAAGATAACATTGGAATAACTCTTCTAGACATTGGCTTAGGCAAGGATTTATTGACCAAGAACCCAAAAGCAAATGCAATAAAAACAAAGATAAATTGCTGGGACTTAATTAAACTAAAAAACTTGTACACAGCAAAAGGAACAGTCAGCAGAGTAAACAGACAACCCACAGAGAGGGAAAAAGTCTTCACAATCTATACATCTGACAAAGGACTAATATCCAGAATCTACAACAAACGCAAACAAATTAGCAAGAAAAAAACAAATAATCTCATCAAGAAGTGGGCTAAGGACCTGAATAAACAATTCTCAAAAGAAGATATACTAATGGCCAACAAACATGAAAAAATGCTCAAAATCACTAATGATCAGGGAAATGCAAATCAAAACCACAATGTGATGCAACCTTACTCCTGCAAGAATGGCCACAATCAAAAAGTCCAAAAATCGTAGATGCATGGATGCGGTGAACAAGGAACACTTCTACATTGCTGGTGGGAATGTAAACTAGTATAACCACTATGGAAAACAGTGTGAAGACTCCTTAAAGAACCAAAAGCAGAACTAGCATTTGATCCAGCAATCTCACTACTGGGTATCTAACCAGAGGAAAAGAAGTCATTATGCGAACAAGATACTTGCACATGCATGTTTATAGCAGCACAATTCGCTACTGCAAAAACGTGGAACCAACCCAAATGCCCATCAATCAATGAGTGGATAAAGAAACATGTTGGAATACGACTCAGTCATAAAAAGGAATGAATTAACAGCATTTGCAGTGACCTGGATGAGATTGGAGACTACTATTCTAAGTGAAATAACTCAGAAATGGAAAACCAAACATCGTATCCTCTCATTCATAAGTGGAAGTTAAACTGTGAGGATGCAAAGGCATAAGAATGACACAATGAATTTTGGGGAATCAGGGGAAAGGATGGGAAGGGGGTGAGGGATAAAAGACTACAAATAGGGTGCAGTGTATATTGCTCAGGCAATGGGTGCACCAAAATCTCACAAATCATCACTAGAGAACTTACGTAACCAAACAACACCTGTTCCCAAATAACCTATGGAAATTTTAAAAATTGTTTTAAAGATGATGAACACCATTTGTCATTAGGGAAATGCAAATTAAAACAATGATATGCCACTATATGCCTATTAGAATGACTTTTTAAAATGACGATACCCAATGCAGTCAAGGGTACAGAGCAACTAGAGCTCTCATTACTGTGTGTATAAGTGTCACACATCTGCTCTGGAAAGCAGAATGGCAGTTTCTTATAAAGTTAAACATAGTTACCATATGACTCAGCAATTCCACTTTTAGATATTTATGCAAGAGAAATAAAAATTGTTTATACAAAAATCTGTACACAAATATTAATGGTGGCTTTATTCATAATTGCCAAAATGGAAACAACCCAAATGATCTTCACCTAGGGAATGAGTAAACAAACTGCGGTACATCTATACAATGGAATAGTACTCAACAATTAAAAACAAGAATGAACTACTAATACATGCAACAAATGAATGAATCTCAAATGCGTTTTGTTGAATACAAGAAACCAGGCCCAGGATTACATTTATATAACACTCTGGAAAAGGCAAAATGATAGGGATAGAGATAGGGATAGATCCATGATTGTCAGAACCTGGGGATGAAGGAGAAATTGACTACAAAGGGCAGCAGAGGAAATATTCGGGGGTGATTAAACTATTCTGTATCCTGACTGTGGTAGTAGATACAAGCCTGTATGCATTTTTAAAAATCCATACCACTGTAATAGTTTATAAGAGTACATTTTACCATACACAAATTTTAAGATATACTTAGAAAAAAACAGAAGTGTGGGTAAGGATGTGGAACAAAGTAATATTTATATAGTCTGGCATAAAACTGAAAACAGTTTGGCATCATCTTAATAGAGTTGAATATGGACATATCTTATGAACTGGCAATTTTACCCCACAGAAAAGCTTATACATCTATACCAGAAAACATTTATATATAACAGCACTGTTTGTAATTGCAAAAGTCTGAAAACAACCCAAATCTCCACTGGCAGGAAGATGGATTAATATATTGAAAAACATTGAGGATTAATACTCAGTCCATGGGGAGCAGGTAACAGATTATTCCTGTTGCATAACTTTTGCAGTAGTTTCTGTTGGCCAGCTCTTAATTCTACAACCTCCCATCAATTTAGTGAGCCCCAGTCCTTGCAGCAAAGTTTCCTTTTTTCTTATGATGGCCTGATCTGGTTTATGTTTCTAGCAGCCAAGAACCCCTAAAGGTTCAAAACCCAATCCAAATTTAACATCTCCCTTCAACACACGTAGACCCATCACCTTCCAAATCATTAACACTCAAACCAGGCATCACTTTAACAACTTCATGTACCTTATCACCCTGTCATTTCCCCCTCTTCAACATGTCACACACCTGTCTGAAATAAATGCAGACCTCTGTGAAATCACAGCAGCAGACAAATCTGTTTAAATCCTGCTCATTCTTCAAGAACTAGTTCAAAGTCAGCTCTTTTCTTATCCCCATCTCCTGTGCCTAGCCAGGTATAACTACTCCTCATTCTTAAGTTTTATACCACAATTTCCATATTTTCCTGCCCTTATTAATGCATCCGACTGATGTTTATTATGTACCTACTATGGGTCGAAGTTTTTTCTTAAGGCTGGAAATACAGCGATAAACCAAATAGACATTAATCTTTGTCTAGTGAGGAGACAGGTCATGAACAAAATAATAAGTAAAATGTATAGTAGGTTAGAAAGTGATAGGTACTATGGAGGAAACAGTCAACAGAGAAGGGCCTAGCAAATAGCATGGAGTGTGCCATTTCAGATAAGATGGGCACAGAAGGCTTCAAAGAGAAGGTAACACTTGAAAAAAGGCCAGAAGCAACTGAGGAAGTGGACCAATTGGCTATCTTAGGGAAGATCATTCAAGACGGAGGTAACAACAAATACTAAATCCCCAAGTTTGAAACATGTCAGATTTTTGGTAAAAGAATGAAGAGGCAGAGTGAGCAAGGGAAAGAATAGTAGGAGAGGAAGTAAGAGAGGTAATGAAGCACCAGCATATGGAGACCTTATTGAGCCCATAGGAATCCAGGCTTTTCTCTGATTCCAGCTGAAAGTCATTGAAGAGTTTTCAGCAAAGATGGTCTAACTTAGTTTTAGCAGGCTCGTTCAGGGTCAAAAACAGACTGCGGGGGTAAGGGCAGAAGGAGGGAGACAAATAAATAAGTTAGCATCCTTTAGCAAGGTGTGGGAAAGAGAGTACATTTTTAATCTCCCTAAGCTCCTCTCAAAAGTAGAAAAAGGAACTAGGGTCGTATATGAAAACAAATAAAAATTAATTCAAAGACAACATCATTGACAAACAAAGTGACAAACGAATCCCTCACGAATCCAGAATATAAGATGGATGTAAGGAGAATGTGGGAGCTCTGGGAAAAAGAAGGGAAGATAGAGATTTTTGATGGTCGTAAGAGCTAAGGAACTCAGAAATTACCAACAGGTCATCACCATGAAGAGGAGGAGTTCTTGATGGGAATGGAAAGCTCACTGACCCAATCCGAGAAAAACAGTTGAAACAGGAGGTGACTTCTCAGCCCCCAACCTGAGATGAGTGCAGGAGGGCTGCAGGGAGATTTCCGTTGCTGGACAGCCTGGTCCCAGAGGCTCTCTGAGAAAGTAAAGACTCTGCACTGAGGACATACCCCAAGGTAGGAACTCTAGGGTTTATAAAAAGGGGAAAAAAAGAAAAAGAAAGGGATAGTACCATCCATATTGAAGGGGGTGGAAGCAGGGGAAGCCAATAAAGGAAATTTTCAGAATAAATGAAGAAACAGCTGCACCAAGCTACATCATTTAGTTCTACCATGTTCTTTAAATATTTCAAAGTAACAATAGAAGGGGGAGCCCAAGAGCTTTGAAGCCTGGGCAACCATTCGGGTTGAACTCTCAGGCAACTCTTTGCAAAAGTACAGGTACATTTACTTCACTTAAACATGAGTACCAGAAAAGGAAAACATTCAATTTAATATGCAAAGATATTGGATTTTTAAACATTTTCTCCTTTACATGGAACAAAGGTGACAGGATAGCATGTAATGATTATATGCTTTGGTGATATAGCTATCAAATTTGAAGGAAGAAGGGGAGATGGTAAGAAAAGCAGAATAAGCTTGTTGGTTGCCTTATAAGGGTAAAAGTAAATTACTTTAGAATATACATTCTGGGAGAGGGTGGGGTGGCAAGAAAAGGTTACTAACTAACTTAATACTCCTTATGGAAGATAACCAGTAGACAGTAGCCAAAAGCCCTGGGATAGGGAGGCAAGGAACAGTTTGCCTATTAGAACCCTAGAGCCTCTGCAAGAATGATAAGAACAATGTTGGAACTGTAAGTCACACTCCAAGTCAACAAGCCACATTAACAAACACTTGAATAGCTTAGGAAAAGTGCCCTTGGTAAGGCAAGGAACTTACCCTGCAGTAAGGAGAAGCCAGAAACCACATGTGCAGCATTTGGGGGGACACAAGTCAGTGTTAGTTTAGGAAGCAAATGGAGATGTGACAGGACCAGCTCTTTCATATGTTTCCATGAAATTAAATCTAATTTTTTATGGGGCAGACAAAAGACCTGTTACATAGAAAACAGAGTGTCTATTTTTGAATACAAGAAGTGTCAAAAGCTTCTGTGAATAGTAATATGGCAGAGCAGGAAAAAAAATATGGGCTTGAAATCAAACAGACAGACCTAATTTGAATTCTAGTTTCACCAGTAACTGAGTTATCTTTGGTAAATTCCTCATCTTCTCTGAGCTTCAATTTTCTCATCTCTATAATGTCCCTAATAATATATACCTCACAGTATCATTGTAAGGATTGGCATGTTGAGGGATTAGATACATTTTAGTGTTCCCCTTCCCCCTAGCCATTCTTTAAAGACATTGAGATAAACTCTCTAATCACCTTTAAAGATCAAGTATAAATATATCCTGACATGTTGGAAGACTACTTGTTCTGTCCTCAGAGTTTAAAACAGCTAGCTCTTAGGCTCCAGGAAATTATTTTTGTTAAAATTTAATTTTTGTATCAAATAACACTTTCTATTCTAGAAAAATATTAACAATGTTTTTAACAGCTTTTTATAGTTCCTGGTCTACTGCCTTGTCATAGACCATTAAGCAGTTGTTGCATTCCATTTGTGGTTGATATTGTCTTTGCTTTGCTTGTACTGGTCGGCAAACCCTGTGAGAAAACTCCCAGATGAAAGGCCCTTCATCAATGCAAGACATTAGTATTCTATCTTTTAGAAGAAGAGTTTACTCTCTAGGCATATGGAATTGAATCTAATTAAGGGCATTTGCATCATTTAGTTCTACCAAAAGTGAGGCTGTCATTCTGTCATATTAATTTTATTTTTGTCACCTCAATGTTTAATAGCTGGATCTAAAAAGCTAGGCCATGCGGGAGAATAGTGAGGAAGATGTTGGGAACAGTATCATCATCCAATTCATATATTTGGCAATCTGAGGGGTTCCGTGCACCAACCTCTGGTGTTTACACAGCCACATGAGTCCAACAGCCCAGTTTTCCACAATGTGATGCAGCTCCAGGTGACAGAAAAAATCACACTCAGTAGACAAATACACAAAATAGTCTGATTGAGGGAAATTAGAAACAGTGGGACTCTTTTCTGGCCAAAAAGTGAAGGGGGAGAATTACAGACCTGCCAGACAGCAAATAACCACTACTTCTAGCTTGAAAGAAGTAACTGTGTGCCAATGAGCACGTTATTTTTACAGGAGCAGAATAATATCCCCTGAATAAGCCAGTCAAATTTCCATGACTTCATACCATGTCACTCCCGTGCTTAAAACCATCCTCATTGACCTTAATGTTAAAACCAAAATCCTTATAAGGACTTACATCAAGGATTTCAAACTCAGGCCCGATACTAGATGATAAAAGACAACTGATCCCAGGCCTGTACGTCAGGAAGCAATAGGAAGTGATGGAGACTGTGGGGAATGTCAGGGCACAAGGCCCATATCACAGGAGTAGCCTTCCTGCAGTTCTACCTGATTTGTTGGACATGGAATATATTAATTGTTGTTTTTGTTCTATGTCCTGAATACCTCAGTGTTCTGAATTGTTGCTGTTTAAAAAACAGGTATGGGCTTTGCAGACGCTGCCGCCGAGGAAAGTCCTGTACTACTAGCCATGGTCAACCCTACCGTGTTCTTCGACATTGCCGTCAACGGCCAGCCCTTGGGCCGCGTCTCCTTCGAGCTGTTTGCAGACAAGGTTCCAAAGACAGCAGAAAATTTTCATGCTCTGAGCACTGGAGAGAAAGGATTTGGTTATAAGGGTTCCTGCTTTCACAGAATTATTCCAGGGTTTATGTGTCAGGGTGGTGACTTCACACGCCATAATGGCACTGGTGGCAAGTCCATCTATGGGGAGAAATTTGAAGGTGAGAACTTCATCCTAAAGCATACAGGTCCTGGCATCTTGTCCATGGCAAATGCTGGACCCAACACAAATGGTTCCCAGTTTTTCATCTGCACTGCCAAGACTGAGTTGTTGGATGGCAAGCATGTGGTCTTTGGCAAAGTGAAAGAAGGCATGAATATTGTGGAGGCCATGGAGTGCTTTGGGTCCAGGAATGGCAAGACCAGCAAGAAGATCACCATTGCTGACTGCGGACAACTCGAATAAGTTTGACTTGTGTTTTATCTTAACCACCAGACCATTCTTTCTGTAGCTCAGGAGAGTACCCCTCCACCCCATTTGCTCGCAGTATCCTAGAATCTTTGTGCTCTCGCTGCAGTTCCCTTTGGGTTCCATGTTTTCCTTGTTCTCTCCCATGCCTAGCTGGATTGCAGAGTTAAGTTTATGATTATGAAATAAAAACTAAGTAACAACAACAACAACAACAACAACAAAAAAACAGGTACAGTGGCTCATGCCTGTAATCCCAGCACTTTGGGAGGCCGAGGTGGGCAGATCACCTGAGGTCAGGAGTTCAAGGCCAGACTGACCAACATGATGAAACCCCATCTCTACTAAAAATACAAAAATTAGCCAGACGTGGGGGTGCACACCTGTAATCCCAGTTGCTCGGGAGGCTGAGGCAGAAGAATCTCTTGAACCTGGGAGGCGGAGGTTGCAGTGAGTCAAGATCACACCATTGCACTCCAGCCCTGGGGGATAAAGTGAGACTCTGCCTCCAAAAACAAAGAAAAAAAAATGTTAATGGTAACAGTATAAAAACTAGAAGTTCACTCCTGCCACATTTTCATATCTTAAGAAATGCTGATGTATATCAAACTGCCCTTAGAATTTCAAGAGAATCTGTATGTTTAGAATGTATAAATATTGTATGCTCTTCTAAAGTTATCATATATTAGATACATATTTTTTTCTCTAAAGAGATCTTTTTTTTTAACCTTTAGATATCTATCATTCATCGCAGAGTTGTCAAGCATTTGTTATGGGAATGCAGTATCTAACGAGACTGATAAGGCCCCTGTCTCCAATGAGCTTACTGTCTGGGATAGGGGCAAGAAATAATAAGTAAAGAAATTAACAACACATCTTCAGATTCTTTGGATTGGGTAGTCAAGGAAAGCCACCCCGAGGAGGTGACATCAGAGTTGACATGGAAAAAACTGAAAGGATCTTAGCCTTGGGAAAATGAGAGGGTCTCTTTCCCTACAACCATAACAAAAGAATGTGTTACCAAGTCTTTAGTTTGGTTTGGTTTGGTTTTGAATAAGAAATCATTGTAAGTTGATTTTTGCCTAGAAGAAATGCTAAATTTTCTTTAGTTTAAAAAATCTGTATTAATTTTACTTCAACATATTTTGGAATTGATCATTCTGTATTTTCAAAGTATTTTTTTGTCTTCTAGTAATGAGAGCATGGGACTTTTGTGGTTTTCTGTTTTCTTCTTTTTGATCTTTATAGTTTTTAGCAGTTATGTAATGTAAATGAATTCTAGTTTAGATGGTTACAATTACCTCACTGTATTGCCATTCTTGTGATAGAGAAGTTTCATCTCACATCAGAATCACTATACTTCTCATAGAAAATCTCCTTCCAATATTCTAAAACCTTTTACACCTTTTCTTACCCTGGTCAGTGGGACCTAGTAGAAGTCAAAGGAGTAGAAAATAGGGATCTAAGACCAATACAAAAGCTATTACAGTTTCCCAGAAATGCATTAATTTGTCAAAAATGAATAATAGTAGTAAGTTTTTCCTATAATGGGATTAGCATTTTATAGCAGCCTTTTAATAATACTAATTTTTTATATACCTTCAAAGAGCTTTCACATCAATTGAATTATTTACTTATGAATTAGGCACTAGTTCTTATAGGCTTTCTGGCTATCACTTAGTACAAAGATAAAGCAGGTAATTCAAGCAGTATTGCTCTATTCCTAGATGCTTGTTTGCAGCCCCTGTAAACATTGGCTGGAAATAATTTCCCTGCCTTATTTATCACTGTGCCTTTAACATGTATTTTCAAGTGGGAAATGTAATTGGTTGAACTATAATACATAGTCTTTGAGAAAGTGACTTCATCTTACCAGTTGTCTTTGGGAGTGTGAAAATAATAGAAGGCATTTGATATGGTTTGGCTCTGTGTCCCCACCCAAGTCTCATGTTGAATTGTAATCCCTAGTGTTGGAGAAGGGGCCTGGTGGGACGTGATTTAATCATGGGGGTGATTTCTAATGGTTTAGCACTGTCCTCCTAGTGCTGTCTCGTTGATAGAGTTCTCATTACAAATATACAAAGATTAGCCGGGCATGACAGTGGATGCCTGTAATCCCAGCTACTCGGGAGGCTGAGGAGGGAGAATCACTTGAACCCAGGAGGTGGAGGTTGCAGTGAGCTGAGACTGTGCCACTGCACTCCAGCCTGGGTGACAGAGTGAGGGAGACTCCATCTCAAAAAAAAGAAAAAAATAGTGTGTAACTCTCCCCCATCCCACTCTCCCATATGAAGATGTGCCTGCTTCCCCTTCACCTTCCGCCAAAATTGTAAGTTTCCTGAGGCCTCCCCAGCCATGCCTCCTGTACAGCCTGCAGAACTGTGAGTCAATTAAACCTCTTTTCTTCATGAATTACCTAGTCTCAGGTAGTTCTTCATAGCAATGCAGGAACGGACTAATACAGTATTGATATCCTATTCCTTTAAAATTATACTTCACTGTCATTTAAAACAGTATTTTTTGGTAACATTATTCTGATAATTTTGCTTATTGGAATATCATTACATAGACTAATTACCTTCCTAAAAGATTAGTGTGATACGATTATTTTCTTGATGTGATGAGCTTGTAACTATGTTTTAACCATCTTAAGCATTTTTAAGTGTACAGTACAGTAGTGTTAAAAATATTCACATTTTTATGAAAGAGATCTCTGGAACTTTTTCATCTTTCAAATCTGAAATCTATACTTATTAAACAATAATTCCTTGTTTCCCCCATTTCCAGCCCCTGGTAGCCACCATTCTATTCTGTTTGTATGAATTTGATGACTTTATATACTTCATATAAGTCGAATCATACATTTTTTCTTTTTGTGACAGGCTTATTTCACATAGCATAATATGTGAACATGTAACATTAAGAAAGACTTTTATATTGTCTACTTTATAAACTATGGGGCAAAGAAGATGACCATGTTAAGTTAATTAATAATGAAAGGATAAGCCTATAAATTATACACTAACAGTTTAATTCTAGTTAACCGTTGGTCATTCCCAATATTATTTACTATTTATAGACTTTTGGGTTAATTTCATAAAATAGAGATACTCTATCATAATTAATATTAAAGGCCAATGAATGAGTTTTCTGAAGCTACATTCTAAACTTATCTAGAATTCAAGATAGCTGGCTAGATATAGCTAGGTTGTGCCTCTTCCATGCAGAGGAACCAAAATATCAACTAAATCTTCACACTTCAAACAGACCTTTTGTGAGAAAGCACTGAAATTCAACAAAGAGGCAATGGAAGATACCATGGTTAAAGAGAGGCTGCCTGCTCAGAGTCGCTGCTGGGCGCCAGGACCAGCCACCAGACCTAGACCTAGACCCAAGGAAGGGTAAGTGAAGGAACACCACTTACCCATCATGTACCTGAGTACCACATTCCCATCATGGACCTGAGTTCCTAGCTACAGGAGGGTTCCGTGACTACCACAGACCTTTGCACTGGCAGAGGGAGATACCTGGAGACCACACAGAGGCACTGCCTGAAGTCACGTGGACCCCAAAAGGTTTTAGTGTACGGGACAGTTGCAGCAAAACACAATGCTGGGCTCCCACCCCCTAAGGCTCTCTATCCTGCCCTAAGCAGCTGCAGACACTGCTGTTTGCTGGGCTGAGAAGTGATCAGGGCCCAGACACGCTCATATGCCCCATAGACAGGCTCCACCGCCATTGCTGCAGGACTAAGGTCCATCTGAATCATATGTCTCATACCTGCCAGTTCTTCCCAAGATCGCCTGCCTGGCTGTTTCCACAGGGAAACTCCACAGCATACATTCTATTGCCCTGCCTAAGTATTTTGTTGGTGACCTGGGAGCAGTTCTTTCCTCCCTACCATATCTAGTGACTGAGCCTGAACGGCCAGAGGAGAAATCCACTGGCCTTGTCCCGGTTGCCCAGGACATGAGCCCACTGCCCAGGGGTACAGAGATGAGACTTGTGGTCTAATCTCTAGCAGGGGAGGACCCCTCGGTGTCAGAACACAGAAAAGAGTGTGGTGTGGGCTTGTGTGGTGGCATGATATCTGGGTGCTCCTCGCTTCATGAAACTAGACCATAAAACTCTTAGAAGAAAATATAGAGCAAAAGCTCTATGACATTGGATTTGGCAGTCATTTTCTGGATATGATGCAAAAGGCACAAGCAACAAAAGAATAAATAGATAAATTGGGCTTCATGAAATGAAAACATTTTGTACATCAAAAGATAATATCAACAGCATAAAAAGGCAGCCCACAGAACAGGAGAAAATATTTTCAAATCATGTATCTGATAAGGGAGTAATATCCAAAAATATACAGAGAACTGCTAAAACTCAACCAAAAAACCCCAAATTACTCAGTTCAAAAATGGGCAAGGACTTGAATAGATATTTCTTCAAAGAAGCTATACCAAGTGGCCATTAAGCACATGAAAAGATGCTCAACAATACCAATTAGGCAAATGCAAATCAAAACTCAATGAGATATTGCCTCACACCCATTAGGTTGGCTACTATTTTTAAAAAAGCAGAAAACAACAAGTGTTGGTGAGGATGTGGAGAAATTATAACCCTTGAGCGTTGTTTCTAGGAATGTAAAATGGTACAACCACTTTGTAAAAAAGGGTGGCAGCTCCCCAAAAGATTAAAAATAGTATTATCATACGATCCCTCAGTTCTACTTTTGTGTATGTACCAAAATAAATTGAAAGCAGGGTCTCAAAGAGATTTCGTGCATCCATATTTACAGCAGCATTATTCGCGATGACTAAAACTTGGAAGCAATCCATGTGCCCATTGTTGGATGAATTGGTAAGCAAAATACCTACAATGGAATATTATTCAGCCTTAAAAGGACTGAATTTCTGACATAATGCTACCACATGGATGAACCTAGAGGACACTATGCTAAATGAAATAAGCTATTCACAAAAACAAAAATACTGTGTGATTCTCTTAATGAAGTACTTAGAGTAGACAAAATTATAGACAGACAGTAGAATGGTGCCAAGGGGCAGGGGGAGGAAGAAATGGGGAGTCATTGCTTAATGGGTATAGAGTTTCAGTCTTAGAAGATGAAAAGTGTTAAGGTAGTGAATAGTGGTGATGGTTGCACAATATTATAGCTATTTAATACCACTATACACTTAAAAGTGGTTAAGATGGTAAATTTTATGTGTATTTTACCACAAAAAAATGGGAAAATAGATCTACAATAGTAAGTACTTTTAGAAATATAATAGCAGAGAATAAAACTGTACTAGAAATACCTTAGGCAAAGGAACATTTAAACTTTGAGCCATTTTTAATCTTCAGGATCAACACGACGAGATGGTAATGGTTTAGAATAATAATTTTTTTCAAATCAAACAAATATGTATTTTAATATGTCCAAGTTTGGCCTAAAGAGGAAAAATACACTTTTCTCTTTTTGTTATTTCTAAGAAGAAACTCAAAATAATTAAATATATCCTAAAACTACTGAGAGATTTAAGCTACTTTTACCTGGATGTATTCCACTTACACCCCTGTTAAAGGGCTGATAGGTGTTACATGGTTAGGATAATTGTAGTATATTATCAGGTTGGCAGATGCTCAATAATCATTTTTATCCTCATTAGGCAACAATAGATACAAATAAAAGGACACCTGTTGGTGTTCTTACAGCTGTGTCTGAATTAGAAGGCACTAGTACTCATTATTCCAGACGGTGGGTGACTCAGAGGAGTTCTGGCATTTTTCATGATGATAGCTGCATGTAAATACTTGGATCATCCTGGCAAATCCTACTGCCCAGCTCAGTGTTTCTGTTTAGGCAGTTCCTTCTCCTGCTGTATGTGTAAGCACCAGAGAACATTTATAAAGCTATAGTACAGGAATTAGATTCAGGAAACACAAGTCGCTCCACTATTATTTCTGCATTTGTAAGGCACAAGAAGCAAGTATTTTAAAACTCAGGAACGTATTATTTCAGCTTTAGTACATACATAATATGCTAGGTGGCTTATTCAGGCCACTAGTTGATTATCCAAAGACCTAGTCGTAAAAAATTCATTCATGAGGAAATAGTAAGAACCCTTATCTTTCTGCGGGTTGGTTTGTTGTTCAATTTTACATAGATTTGTATACCCACATAGCAAAGATAATACAAAGTGGAATTATTCCATTTCACTTCTATTAGGTTTTGCTGCCTGAAATGTAACTATAAATAAATAAGATGTTTTAAAATGCTCTATATCTTAAACATTCAAATAACTTTATTATTTAAAGATTTTACCTTGTGAGAAGGCATGTATTACATGGAAGGCACATCATTACATTAATGATGTTATCATTGCTCAAACATTTTTGAAAGTCATTTTCTGGAATTTTGTAGAAGCTAGTTTATGTGTCATGTGAAAAAGAATAGTCATATCTTACATATCAGAGAACTAGTGAATGGATATACTGATATCTCTTATTAAACTTAATTACAGTTTTCTAATCTTCAGAAGCAAAAACTAAGTCACCTTAAACAATTTTGTATTTCAAGCATAATAAGTATAGATTGAAAGTAGTAAAACCATATTTAGCTAGTAGTCTCCATTTTGAAATAATTCCTGAGGATGTCTGTGTAAATTAGCAAGAAGTTTGAAATTATTTTCTTTTTTCTTTTTTTTTTTTTTTTTTTTTTTGAGACAGTTTCACTCTGTTGCCCAGGCTGGAGTGCCAGTGGTGCTATTTTGGCTCACTGCAAACTCTGCCTCCTGAGTTCAACTGATTCTCCTGCCTCAGCCTCCTGAGTAACTGGGATTACAGGTGTGCACCCTCACGCCTGGCTAATTTTTGTTTTTTTGTTTTGTTTTTTGTTTTTTTGAGACAGAATCTCACTCCGTCACCCAGGTTGGAGTGCAGTGGCACCATCTCAAATCACTGCAACCTCTGCATCCCAGGTACAAGTGATTCTCCTGCCTCAGCCTCCCGAGTAGCCGGGACTACAGGTGTGTACCACCACACTCAGCTAATTTTTTTTTTTCTATTTTTAGTAGAGATGGGGTTTCACCATGTTGGCCAGGCTGGTCTTGAACTCCTGACCTAGTGATCCACCTGCCTCGGCCTCCTAAAGTGCTGGGATTATAGGCATGAGCCACTGCACCTGGCCATGAATTGTTGCTATTTTTGGGAAACAGCAGCAATTCAGAATACTGAGGCATTCTGGACATAGAACAAAAACAACAATTTAATATATGTCTTAATGAAGTTTTTACATTGGCTAATACATAATTGCCTTGTGTATTAGTGTATACTCAGAAGTTTCTTGTATCAAGTAATTTTAGGAAGAATTCACGTATAGTCTTGATAATATCATAAATTTGCCTAATGAGCTTCTCTTTATAATCAGTACCAAGTGACACTTCAGCTCAGCCCCCGCCCAAATGATCAAAGGAACACAGGCTGGATGATGCAAATTGTCCTGGTTTTTTATTCTTGCCTTGGTTTGAAAATTCTCCCACATAGAAATTGTCTACTATGTGTCTACATGTGAGATATATAGAGATGTATCTCTATATATATCTTTTAATGTCTATGTCTATTCATATCTATATCTGTATCTAATATTTCTTTCTTTAGTTCTAAGAATGTGTGAAAGGTGCGAAACGGTAGTCTGCAGGCTAACTTTGCTTATGTTCATTCTTCAGAATATTGACTCACAAGTATTTGAAATTTGAACTATTTAAAAATCAAATTTTAAAATCCAGCTTTCTGGCTTCCTTTGAACAGTCAGAAGGTCTGGCAATACCGTTCTATTCCTGCCACTACACCCAGTTAATTTTTGTATTTTTAGTAGAGACAGGGTTTCGCCATGTTGACCAGGCTGGTCTCAAATTCCTGACCTCAGGCAATCCTCCCGCCTCGGCCTCCCAAAGTGCTGGGATTACAGGCATGAGCCACCGTGCCTGGCCACATTTAACATTCTTGTTTCAACTTACAATTCCTTTTTCTTACTAAGTGGTCATGATGTATCGTAATTATAAACCCCGAGAATCATATATCACTGTATCTTCAGAAAACATATAGTAAGATTATTTCCAAGTGGCGAAATTATAGACCTTTGTTTTGTTTTTTCCTTGGGATTTGTGGCATTGACTACGAATTATTTTTGTAATTAGAAAAAAAATCAATTAACACTATGTTTTAAAGAAGGAAAAGAGGTATAAACCAGGAATGAGCAAGAAGGATTGTTTTTGGTGTAAATACATTTTATCCCAAGCACTCTACCAGCCCAAGCAGCATAATTGGAGATAAAAGGCCAGGTGTTTGCCTTTCAGCTGCTCTATTCATTACAGGGAGGTTGTTTTTTTTTTTTTTTAATGTTTTCTCCCAAATGCTGAGACCTGTATTCCCAAGCCTATGTATATATATGCACATTCATGTAGATGAATCATGTCAACCTAAATCAAGCTGGACAAGAAGGAAATCTGAGTACATTAAAAATAAACTTCGCTTTTGAATATACACACGAGTGATGTTTTCCAAACTAGCAGAATCAAGTTTGTAACTTGGGTGCTTGTTAAAAACACAGATTCCCGAGTCTCATCACAGAATTCCAACCAGAATCTCCAAGATCAGTCTAGTTTGGGATATAACAAGCTAGAACTGGGCTTAAGCTTGCTCCTGCACCCCCTTCATCTTAGGAACCCTGGAGGAATTAATATTTTGTAAAGAGCCTGTATTTTTCTCCAAGTGCAGTGCTCTATCATCACTCCAGAGCCCCACGTGTCAAATGGCATTATCACAACCAATACCAAAAGGAAAATAAATATGAAAAACAGAGGCTTTGAGCTCATCACACTAGATAACTAATCATACGTGTCAGGAAAGTGATTTTTGTGTATTTTATTATTATCTGACTTCTTTAAAATTGTTGTTGGAGTATTTGGTCATGTTTTCTGTAAGCATTTATAGCATTCTGGATTCTTTAACAAATCAATATTATTTTCTCAATCTTCCTGGGAGAGAATTAAAATTGTGATTAGTTATCAACAGAGCATTCTGCCATAGTGATACCTTCTTCTCAAATATCTACTAACAAAGATAGTGCTTCCAAATGCCTCTCAGTTCATGTTTTGCCAAAGCTGCTCAGGGAAAGGAAAAGCTAAGCTTATCCGTTTCTCCTTGCTGCCATTATACATTCTTTGAAACCCACGTGTTTACATGTGCCCTGAAAGAAAACTAATGAATTCTATTTCCTCCACTGACGGCAATCTGAGCTGAGCACAGGCGGCAGTGATGCAATCGTTGTTTGATTCATCCTGCCCACAGTTCTGCACCTGTGCCATTGCCAGCAGGAGCAAAGCTGTGGAACATAACACTTTGCTCATCCACATCCCCAGGGATGAGCAAGTGTACACACCAAGGAAAACAAACTCATAATGCAAGTTATTTATATTAACAATTGATATGTACAGTTTATACAAACCATTTCCTAATATATTGTGCCTTATCATAAAGTTTAAACAACATCATATAAGTATCTATAGCTCGTCTGCTCATCAGAAGGATAAAATCCCTCAGGGCTGTGAAGCTTCTCTTTTCCTGGCCATCAACAAGGCAACCAGCAGCTTAAAGGCCAGAGCAGATGGAATATCATAGCTTCCCTGGATGCTTCTCAGGATTTAATCAGAGGCCCTAACCCCGTTTGGACTCACTAATCAGTTCCATTTTCTTTGGGACAGTAATTAAGAAGGCTCTTCCTGGTTGATTACTTCTAGCTCACCACCTCTCAAACCTCCTGTCTCAGCCACATCTCTAATATAGGGTCCTGAGGGAAGGGTTCTTAAGAATGCCAGATCCCATTTGCTCCACATGCCAGTTAGTCCTGCCCACATCACACCAACCTAGCCAGCCAAGACACCTGAGCCCCTCACACAGCCGAAAACCAATATGCCTGCCAGCATGACTAGGCCTCCCTTTCCTACACTTTATTCTTGCTCCCCTCGAATCCAATCAAAGCAATTCAGTTGAGGAACAAAAACATACTGAGGGTTTAAATTAGCTAGAAACGTGAAAGAAGTTGTATCATTCCAGTCAGGAGACAGAAATCAAATCAGTAATTTGAACAGGGAAAATATAATATAAAAAATTGTTAACTAGTAAAAGATGGTTAAGTACCAAAGGGGTAAAAGAGAACTCTAAAGAATACAAGAATAGTTTGTGACCATCCTGGCCAACATGTTGAAATCCTGTCTCTATCAAAAATACAAAAATTAGCTGAGTGCGGTGGTGGATGCCTGTAATCCCAGCTACTTGGGAGGCTGAGGCAGGAAAATTGCTTGAACCTGGGAGGCAGAGGTTGCAGTGAGCTGAGATCACACCACTGCACTCCAGCCTGGGTGACAGAGCAAGACTCCATCTCAGGGAAAAACAAAAAAGAATACAGGAATAGCAAATAATGTAGCGAGAAGCTATTCCCTCTATGGCTGAGGGAGATTATCCAAAACTGAGATTTTGCTCCCATTGGAGAAAGTTTGAATGTAACCCACTGGATGGCAGAGAGGATCACTAGGATGCCTTAGGCAGAGCTGGTTCACAGTCAGTGGTTCAGGATGGTGAACAAATCCCACCCACGAGTGTGTTGGAGAAACTCCCTGCATGATGAGTACCATGGAGTCTTTCATATATCACTAGCAGCAATGCCATCATAGCAAGAAGTAAAGCACCCCAAAACCAGCAAGAGAAGCCCCTTCCTCTGTTACACCTTGCAGTATCCCTACAGTGCCCTCTACTGACAAGGCGTAATTTGTGCCAACTTGTGCCATTGTGCCAACTAGCAAAATAAATGTTTACAGGCTCCAACTTCAATATCAAAAAAACAGCATACCTTCTCACCACTCCTATTCAACATTATACTGGAAGTCCTAGTTAATGCAATAAGAAGAGGTATACATATTGGGACAAAAGAAATAAAACTTGCTTTGCTCTCAGACAACACAATTGTCTATGTAGAAAACCCCCAAAGAAACAACAAAATAACTCCTGGAACTAGTAAGTGATTTTGGCAAGATTCAGGACACAAGGTTAATATACAAAAGCCAACTGCCTTCCTATACACCCACAATGAACAACTGGAATTTGAAATTAAAAATACAACACCATTTACATTAAAACAAAAAATGATATACTTAGGCATAAATCTCACAAAATACCTAAAAAAAAAAAAAAATACTTATTAAGGAAAACTACAAAACTGATGAAAGACATAAAAGAAGAGTTAAATAAATGGAGACATACTCCACATTTATGGATAGCAAGACTCAATATTGTCAAGATGTTCCCAACTTGATCTACAGCAAGCTTGTCCAACCTGTGGCCCACAGGCCACGTGCAACTCAGCTTTGAATGCAGCTGAACACAAATTAGTAAACTTTCTTAAAACACTATGAGATTTGTTTGCGATTTTTTTTAGCTCATCAGCTATTGTTAGTGTTGGTGTATTTTATGTGTGGCCCAAGACAATTCTTCTTCCATTGTGGCCCAGGGAAGCCAAAAGATTGGAAACCCCTGATCTATAGAGTCAACAAAATTCCAGTTAAAATCCCAGAAAATTACTTCATGGCTACTGGCAAACTGATTTAAACGTTTATATGAAGAGGCAAAAGACCAAGTAGAGCCAGCACAATATTGAAGAAAAAGGAAAAAACAGAGAACTGACATTATGTCACTTCAAGACTTACTATAAATCTACAGTAATATTGTGCGATGTTAGTGAAAGAACAAAGAGATTAATAAGTCAGAATAGAGGGCCCACAAATAGACCCATCCAAGAATAATCAACTGATCTTTGACAAAGGAGAAAAGGCAATTCAGCCGAGAAAGAATTGCTTTCCAACAAATAGTGCTGGAACAATTGAACATCCATAGCCAAGAAAATGAATCTGCACCCTGACTTTACACCTTTCACAAAAATTAACTCAAAATGAATCATGATCCTAAAAGTAAAATGCAAAACTGTTAAATCCTAGAAGATAATATAGGAGAAAATCTATGTAACCTAGGGGTTGGCAGTGAGTTTTTAGATACAAAACGAAAAGCATGATCCATGAAAGAAAGAAGTGGTAAGATGTCCTCTAATAGGTGACGGGATAAGTGAACTGTGGTACATCCATATAATGAAATATTCTTCAGTGATAAAAAGAAATGGGCCATTAAGCCACAAAAAGATATTCAGGAACTTGAATGCGTATCACTAAGTAAAACATGCCAGTCTGAAAAGGTTACACACTGTATTGCTGAGACCAGCTTGGTCATGGAGACCCTAACCCAGTGGTGCTAGAGGAATTAAGGACACACACACACAAATATAGCATGTGGAGTGGGAAACAGGGGACTCACAGTCTTCAGAGCTGAGAGCCCTGAACAGAGATTTACCCACATATTAATTGACAGCAAGCCAGTGATAAGCATTGTTTCTATAGATTATAGATTAACTAAAAGTATTCCTTACAGGAAACAAAGGGGTGGACTGAAACAAAGGGATGGGCTCTGGCTAGTTATCTGCAGCAGGAACATGTCCTTAAGGCACAGATCACTGATGCTATTGTTTGTGGTTCAGGAATGCCTTTAAGTGGTTTTCTGCCCTGCGTGGGCCAGCTGTTCCTTGCCCTCATTCTGATAAACCCACAACCTTCAGCGTGGGCATCATGTCCATCATGAACATGTCACAGTGCTGCAGAGATTTTGTTTATGGCCAGTTTTGGGGCCAGTTTATGGCCAGATTTGGGGGCTTATCCCCAGCACTGTATGATTCTAACTATGTGCCTTTCTGAAAAAGGCAAAATCATAGAGACAGGAAAAAGATCAGTGGTTGTCCAGGGTACAAGCAGGAAAAGGAAGAAGGAGAGGGATAAATAAGTGGAACACAGGGAATTTTGAGGGCAGTAAAACTATTTTGTATGATATTGCAATGGTGGACACATGACATGATATGCATTTGTCAAAACCCATAGAACTGGGCAGGCTCACGCCTGTAATCCCAGCACTTTGAGAGGCTGAGGCAGTAGGATTGCTTGAGCCTAGGAGTTCAAGACCAGCCTGGGAAACATAGGGAGACCCTGTCTCTCCAAAAAAAAAACTTAAAAATCGGCTGGGCGTGGTGGCATGTGCCTGTAGTTCCAGCTACTTACAAGGCTGAGGTTGGAGGATCGCTTGAGCACTGGAGGTTGAGGCTGCAGTGAGCCATGATCGTGCCACTGCGCTCCAGCCTGGGTGATAGAGTGAGACTTTTTAACAACCAGTTCTCTTTCTTTATGAAGGGCACGGGGGAAATTTTAATTTAAAAAAAAAAAAAAAAAAAAAAAAAAAAAACGGGCTCTTGAGGGAACTAATAGAGTGAGAACTCACTCACCCCCAAAGGAGGGCACTAATCTGTTCATGAGGTATTTACCCCCATGACCCAAACACCTCCCACTAGGTCCCACTTCCCAATGCTGCCACACTGAGGATTCAATTTCAATATGAGATTTGGTGGGGACAAATAAACATATCCAAACCATAGCACCAAGGTAGCACATAAATGCATGATAGTAATAATGAGAAAACTATCTATGGAAGGGAGAGGACATATATAAGAACTCTCTGTACTCTTTCCTAAATTTTTCTGTAAACCTAAAACTGCTCTATAAAACAAAATCTTTTTTTTTCAAAAGCAGACAACGAAACGTGGATTTAGAATAGAGAGGCAATAAGTTGATAACTGGCACAGAGGCCAGGAGGGTGGTTTGACTGTTCATAAAGCTAATAGAATTTTAAATCAAGGAAGAGAAATGTCATAGTGTACTCTTGTATGGTCAGACAATGACTAGAGTATTATAGCCAGTTTATGCAGGAAATTGGCATTCTGAAAAGTATTAAGGATAGTCAGAAGTCTAGAAACTCTGACCTGTTAGGAAATTTAAGGAAAATGAGATGTTTAACTTGACAAAACGTAATTTTAAAGAATATAACAGTTATCTTCAAATCCTAGAAAAGTTGTCACCTAGAGAAAAAAATCAATATATTATATGTTTCTTTAGTGGTCACTACAAGGTTTCATGGAAGTTACAGTGAATCAAACATAACATTTATAATTGCCTAAATATTGGGCAGGCTGCCTTGGAAAGAATTAGGTTTAAGCAAGTCTAGAAAATCACTTATCAGAATAAATGCAGAAATAACTCCTATATGACTTTCTGGAAAAGACGTGAAGGTGAACTAAATCTAGATGATTTCTAAGGTCCCCTACAACTCCAAAATCTATGAAAAATGACAAAAGTCATATAAGGTTTTGAAAGATAAGTAGAAGTTAAGCTCACTATGAAAGAGGCAGAGGACACATATGTGTATTATTTATGCTACAGTGAAGGAGTAAAATATGGCAGAGTAAAAGTTGTGTATTTCCTTACAGTGCTGTATACATAATAGGAGACAAATAACAACTTGGAAACTATTGAATTCAGTTTTGAAAGGTGTATTTTTTTATCTTTTCTAAATTTTATTTTATTTTATTTTACTTTATTTTTTTGAGATGGAGTCTTGCTCTGTCACCAGGCTGGAGTGCAGTGGTGCAATCTCAGCTCACTGAAACTTCCGCCTCCTGGGCTCAAATGATTCTCCTGCTTCAGCCTCCCGAATAGCTGGGATTACAGGTGCGTGCCACCATGCCCAGCTAATTTTTGTATTTTTAGTAGAGATGGGGTGAAAGGTGTATTTTCAATGTTATCAGGGATCCTGAATAAAATTTGGCCTGTCCAAATTCCACCCCCCACAGGCTACAACTACAAGGGATGGAATCCTGAGAAAAGTAGGAAAAAGGTGAGCTAGGAAAAAGGAGGCGTTACCATGTCATCAAAGACAAGAGAAATACTTTCATAAAAAATGAGTGGTCAAGAGTGGCAAATATAATTGGACAGTTCGAAGTAACACAAGACTGAAAAATGTCCTTTGGATTTGACAGTTAGAAGTTATACCTTAATGTCAGTAGTATGTTGGTACAAGCTAGATTTTTGAAAATCAAGGCAGTGCACCAATCCATTAAGAAAAGTGAACACCTCCAGTAGGCAATCTGAAAAACGTTGAAAAGAGTACCCATGCCAGGAAATTGTTGTAGATTTCCCCCTTCTCGTTCCTTGCCTTATTTACAGATAATTCAGACTACACTTGTGAATGTTTATCTGCCTATTCTGGATTTTTTGCCTTCCTGTTAACAATTTACCACTAACTGCCACCTGACAAACCCTTTAATGTGGTTTTGTTTTACCAAAGCCCTTGACAGAAACAGTGGCAGCTCTGCCCAATCCAGTTTCTTCAATGAGCCTCTAGGTCCATCTCTGCACCCAGAAGGTGAGTGTAGACTATGTTTTGAAGCAGATTGACCGTGAAAGAAAAGATAAAGATGAGAAAGGCTTGAAAAGAACATTTTGGGACACATTCATAGGCTGAGAGGAATGGTCCTGTGGAGAAGGAATGGAGAGAGGGTCTCCCTATCCCCAGCAATTCTTACAGTGCCACTGAAAATTTTCTTCCTTAAAATTAACTTTTTATCACTCTATAAAAATTTATGAAAGGCGGAGGGAGGCGGGCAGGGCCAAGATGGCTAACTAGAAGCAGCAGCATTCAGAGGATCCCATCAGAAAAAACCATAACAAGCTTGTGAATCCTCCACTGGCAACCAAGGTATCCAGGTTCTCTCATCAAAATTGACTAAGAAGGCTGGTGTAACTCACTGAGAGAAGGAAGAGCAGTGTGGTGCAGGCAGTCCACCTGAGAGCCACACAGGGAAGGGGAACCCCCTTCCCCCAGCCAAGGGAGGCAGAGAGTGAGTGCACTACCTAGCCAGCAGAAACCGTACTTTTTCCACGGAACTGTGCAACCCACGGATTGGAAGATTCCACTCACAAACCCACACCACCAGGGCCTAGTGTCCCAACTCTGGAACACGCAGATTCTTACAGCCTCTTAGCTGGAATTTGCTTAAGCCTACCCAACTCCCGGGGGTGGGGGGAAGGGACAACCAGCACCGGCTGCAGCTGCGGCTGCCTGCTGTCTAAGCCCTTTGAGCACCTTGCGGGAGGGGCAGCCACCAGCACTGGGACTCGCAACTGCCTAACACGCTAAGCTCCGTAGGCAGGGAAGGGCAGCACCCATTTCTATAGCTCCAGGCTGCGCTTTTCCCCTGCTGGAGCCAGGGAGGCTGGACGGCTTGGTCCCAAGACTTATCCCCACAGCCCAACACACTGGCTGTGGAAGTCTGCTGCCAGAGCGCCTCTTCAGCTCTAACCCTGACTCATCCTTCCTCAGTGGGCGGGGCTTCCCTGCAGGCTCTCCGATAACTCCAGCCAGAGGCTCAGGGACAGAATCCGGATCTCCTTGGGCCTTAGGCCCTAACGGGAGAGGTGGCTGCAGTCTCCGCGGACCAGCAGATTTAGCCTCTCCTCCTGGTAGTTCTGAGGAATTCGGGCATCCCAGACAAGCAGGTTTCCCCCCAGCGAAACACACCCTCTCCACCAAGGGACAAAGTGCTTTGTTAAACAGGTCCTGCTCCCTGTGCCATTCAACTGGGTGAGACCCTCCAACAGGGGTTGTCAGACACCCTATATAGGAGCAATCCTACTGGCATCAGGTTGGTGCCCCTCGCCGTCAAAGGTCCCAGAAGAAGGAGCAGGCACCTATCTTTGCTGCTCTCCAGCCTCTTTGAGTGACATCTCCAGGCACGGGAGGGAATCAGATTAATAAGGCCTGAAGTGAACCTCCGGCAAATGGCAGCAGCCCTATAGAAGAGGGACCTGACTACTGAAAGAAAAACAAACAAGCAGAAAGTGACAACAACAGCATCAACAACAACAACAAAAAGGCCCCCACAAAAACTCCACCCAAGAATCAGCAGCCTCAAAGACCGAAACTAGACAAACTCATGAGGATGAGAAAGAATCAATGAAAAAATGCGAAAAACTCAAAAGGCCAGAGTGCCTCTTCTCCAAATGATCACAATGTCTTTCCATCAAGGGCGTAGAACTGGACAGAGGATCAGATGGATGACAGAAGTAGACTTCAGAAGATGGGTAATAAAAAACTATGATGAGCTGAAGGAGCATGTTCTAACCCAATGCAAAGAAGGCAAGAACCTTGATAAAAGGTTAGAGGAATTGCTAACTAGTTTAGAGAGGAAGATAAATGACCTGCGGGATCTGAAAAACACAGCACGAGAACTTCGTGAGGCATACACAAGTATCAACAGCCGAATCAACCAAGCAGAAGAAAGGATATCAGAGTTTGAAGACCACCTTACTGAAATAAGACATGCAGACAAGAATAGAGAAAAAAGAATGAAAATGAATGAACAAGCCTCCAAGAAACATGGGATTTCATAAAAAGACTGAACCTACAATTGATTGGAGTACCAGAAGGAGATGGGGAAAATGGAAACAAGCTGGAAAACACACTTCAGGATATTATCCAGGAGAACTTCCCCAACCTAGCAAGACAGGCCAATATGCAAATTCAGGAAATACAGAAAACACCATTAAGATACTCCACAAGAAGATCAACCCCAAGACACATACTCATACTCATCAAATTCTCCAAGGTCAAAATGAAGGAAAAACTGTTAAGGGCAGCCAGAGAGAAAGGCCAGGTCACCTACAAAGGGAAGCCCATCAGACTAACAACAGACCTCTCAGTAGAAACTCTAAAAGCCAGAAGAGATTGGGGGCCAATATTCAACATTCCCAAAGAAAATAATTTTCAACCCAGAATTTCATATCCAGCCAAACTAAGCTTCATAAGCGAAGGAGAAATACAATCCTTTCCAGCAAATGCTGAGGGATTTCGTTACTACCAGGCCTGCCCTGCAAGAGCTCCTGAAAGAAGCACTAAATATGGAAAGGAAAAACTGGTACCAGCCACTGCAAAAACACACCAAAATATAAAGACCAATGACTCTACAAAGAAATGGCATCAACTAGTTTGCAAAATAACCAGATAGCATCATGATGACAGGATCAAATTCACACATAATATTAACCTTAAATGTAAATGGACTAAATGCCACAATTAAAAGACACAGACTGGCAAATTGGACAAGGAGTCAAGACCCATCAGTGTGCTATATTCAGGAGACCCATCTTACATGCAAAGATACACACAGGCTCAAAATACAGGGATGGAGGAAAATTTACCAAGCAAATGGAAAGCACAAAAAAGCAGGGGGTGTAATCCTAGTCTCTGACAAAACAGACTTTAAACCAACAAAGATCTAAAAAGACAAAGAAGGGCATTACATAATGGTAAAGGGAACGATTCAACAAGAAGAGCTAACTATTCTGAATATATATGCGCCCAATACAGGAGCACCCAGATTCATAAAGCAAGTTCTTAGAGACCTACAAAGACACTTAAACTCACACACAATAATAGTGGGAGACTTTAACACTCCACTGTCAGTATTAGACAGAATAACGACACAGAAAATTAACAAGGATATTCAGGGCTTGAACTCAGCTCTGGATCAAACGGACCTAGTAGACGTCTACTGAACTCCCCACCCCAAATCAACAGAATATACATTCTTCTCAGTGCCACATGGTACTTATTCTAAAATTGACCACATAATTGGAAGTAAAACACTCCTCAGCAAATTCAAAAGAAATAAAATCATAACAAACAGTCTCTCAGACCATGGTGCAATCAAATTAGAACTCAGGATTAAGAAACTAACTCAAAACCACACAATCTCATGGAAATTGAACAACCTGCTCCTGAATTACTCTTGAGTAAATAAGGAAATTAAGGCAGAAATCAAGAAGTTCTTTGAAACCAATGAGAACAAAGAGATAATGTAGCAAAATCTCTAGGACATGGCTAAAGCAGTGTTAAGAGGGAAATTTATAGCACTAAATCCCCATATCAGAAAGCTAGAAAGATCTCAAATTGACACCCTAACATCACAATGAAAAGAGCTAGAGAGACAAGAGCAAACTAATCCAAAAGCTAGCAGAAGACAAGAAATAACTAAGATCAGAGAAGAATTGAAGGAGATAAAGACACGAAAAACCCTCCAAAAAAAAAAAAATCAACAAATCCAGGAGCTGTTTTTTTTTTTTTTTTAAAAAAAAAAGTTAATAAAATAGATAGACTGCTAGCTAGACTAATAAAGAAGAAAAGAGAGAAGAATCAAATAGACACAATAAAAAATGATAAAGGGGATATCACCACTGACCCCACAGAAATACAAACTACCAGAGAGTACTATAAAGACCTCTATGCAAATAAACTAGAAAATGTAGAAGAAATGGATACATTCCTAGATGCATACACCCTACCAAGACTAAACCAGGAAGAAGTTGAATCCCTGAATATACCAATAACAAGCTCTGAAATTGAGGCAGTAATCAATAGCCTACCAACCAAAATTTTGCAATCTACCACCCATTTGACAAAGGTCTAATATCCAGAATTTACAAGGAACTTAAACACATTTACAAGAAAAAGACAACCCCATCAAAAAGTAGGGAAAGGATATGAACAGACACTTCTCAAAAGAAGACATTTATACAGCCAACAAACATGAAAAAAAAGCTCAACATCATTCATCATCAGAGAAATGCAAATCAAAACCACAATCTCATGCCAGTCAGAATGGCAATTATTAAAAAGTCAGGAAACAATAGATGCTGGCGAGGCTGTGGAGATACAGGAACGTTTTTACACATTGGTGGGAATATAAATTAGTTCAACCATTGTGGAAGACAGTATGGTGATTCCTCAAGGCTCTAGAACAAGAAATACCATTTCACCCAGCAATCCCATTCCTGAGTATATACCCAAAGGAATATAAATCATTCTACTATAAAGACACCTGCACACATATGTTTATTGTAGCACTATTTACAATAGCAAAGACATGGAGACAATCCAAATGCCCATCAATGATACACTGGATAAAGAAAATGTGGTATGTACACACCATGGAATACTATGCAGTCACAAAAAGGAAAGAGATCATGTCCTTTTCAAGGACATGGATGAAGCTGGAAGCCATCATTCTCAGCAAACTAACACAGGAACAGAAAACCAAACACTGCATGTTCTCACTCATAAGTGGGAGTTGAACATTGAGAACACATAGACAGGGGAACAACACACACTAGGGCTTTTTGGGGGTTGGGGGTAAGGGGAGGGAACTTAGAGAATGGGTCAATAGGTGCAGCAAACCACCATAGCACATGTAGACCTACATAACAAACCTGCACTTTCTGCTCATGTATCCCTTTTTTTTTAAGAATAAAGAAAAAAAAATTATGAACCTCCCAGTAAAAATCAAACCCACAATTTTAAGACTAAAATCCTTAAATGACTTAATAAGATGTAACTACACCATCTACAAGATGGCACCCCATCAGTGATCAGATACAGGCAAGCATCAGCAGGCAAAACCAAAGAGGAGTTCAGCGAATGGTGTTAGTTTTGCCCAGTTCCAAAGTTCCCTCCAACTCATGGGGCAAAACTAGCCAAATGATGAATAACAAATGGGTTCTAAAACATGGAAGGGAAAATGATAAAGGCCATAATAGTGAATAGGCAAATGAAAATTAAAAAGAGGTAATTTAAAAAACAAAAAAGGTGGCCAATAAGCACATGGTAACAATGTCCAACTTCATTAGTAAACAAACAGATACAAGTTAAAACAACTTGTCAGGTTGACAGAGACAAAAATGCAAAGCACCCATTGATTATAAAGGGGTGGGAAAGAGGCATTCCTACACACTTCTGATTTGGAGTGGAAATTGGTATAAACTTTCAAGACACTAATTTGACCACATGAACAAATGCCTTTTAAAAGTTATTTCCTCTAGAAATGTTTTTTACAGAAATAATCACGTACCTACGCATGGGTTGGTCAATTGGGATTTTTTCTAATAATGATTTACAGTAGTCTAAATTTGAAAATAGCTTAAATAATCAACAAGAAGAGATAGAATGCTATACATCAAGGAAAGAACAATGGAAGTATCTAATGGCATAGAACAGAGGTTGGCAAAATTTTTCTATAAATGGCTAGAGAATACATATTTTAGAATTTGCAGGCCCTACAGTCTTTGTCACAGCTACTCAACCCTGCCACAGTAACATAAAAGCAGCCACAGGCAAGATGTCAATGAAAGGATGTGGCTATATTCCAACAAAAGTTTATTTTAGGACACCAGAATGTGAAATTCATATCATTTTCATGTGTCATGAAGTCTTCTTCTTTATATTTTTTTTCAACCATTTAAAATGTAAAACCCATTCTCATCTCACAAGCTCCACAGAAACAGGTGTAGTTTACCAACCCCTGGCATAGGAAAATACTCATAATATTGTGAAGGGATTAGTTTACATAAAAGTGAATATGGAGAAAAGACTGAAATCAGATATCTGGGGATGGAACCCTAAGTTTTTTCATAGCTCTCTAGGGACAGCCAGGTTTGGCAGTCATTGCAATAAAATGTTTTTTGTTTTTTGTTTTTTGGTGTTTTTTTGGGGATGGAGTTTTGCTCTTGTTGCCCAGGCTGGAGTACAATGGCACAATCTTGGCTCACTGCAACCTCCATCTCCCAAGTTCAAACAATTCTCCCGTCTCAGTCTCCTGAGTAGCTGGGATTACAGGCATGCACCACCACACCCAGCTAATTTTGTATTTTTAGTAGAGACGGGGTTTCTCCATGTTGAGGCTGGTCTCGAACTCCTGATCTCAGGTGATCCACCCGCCTTGGCCTTCCAAAGTGCTGAGATTACAGGCATGAGCCACCGCGCCCGGCCAATAAAGTGTTAAATAGTGATTATTTCTGAGGGATGGAACTATGAATGACTTATTTCTTCTTTGTGCTGTTTGTATTTTCCAGATTTTTTATGATGAATAGGCATTACTTTGCCTATCAGTAAATTATTAAAATGACTGTAAATTTTTTTTAGCTTAGATCAGAGCTTTTCAACTTTGCCACTATTGACATTTGGGGCTGGATAATACTTCGTCATGATTTCAAAACAAAAGCAAAAATTGACAAATTGGATCTAATTAAACTAAAGAGCTTCTGCACAGCAAAAGAAACTATCATCTGAGTGAACGGATAACCTACAAAAAGGGAGAAAATTTTTGCAATCTATCCATCTGACAAAGGTCTAATATTCAGAGTCTACAAGGAACTTAAACAAATTTAGAATAAAAAACAACCCCACTAAAAATAAGCAAAGGACATGAACAGACATTTCTCAAAAGAAGACATTCATGCAGCTGACAAACATATGAAAAAAAAAGCTCACCATCACTAATCATTAGAGAAATGAAAATCAAAACCACAATGAGATACAATCTCACACCACTCAGAATGGCAATTATTTAAAAATCAAGAAACAACAGATGCTGGCGAGGTTACAGAGAAAAAGGAATGCTCTTCCACTGTTGGTGGGAGTGTACATTAGTTCAACCATTGTGGAAGACAGTGTGGCAATTCCTCAAAGATCTAGAAGCAGAAATACCATTTGATGCAGCAATCCTATTACTGGATATATACCCAAAGGCATATAAATCATTCTATTATAAAGATACATGCACATGTAGGTTCTTTGCAGCACTATTCACAATAGCAAAAACAGGGAATCAACTCAAATGCCCATTGATGATAGACTGGATAAAGAAAATGTGGTACATATACACCATGGAATACTATGCAGCCATAAAAAGGAGAGAGAGCATCAAGAAGAATAGCCAATGGATGCTGGGCTTAATACCTAGGTGATGGGATGATCTGTGCAGCAAACCACCATGGCACATGTTTACCTATGTAACAAACTTGCATATTCTGCATATGTACCCCAGAACTTAAAACAAAAGTTGAAGAAAAAAAATACTTTGTCATGGGTGGCTGTCCTGTGCATTTTAGGGTTGTTAGCAGCATCCCTGGCCTCTACTCACTAGATACTACCAGCACTTCCCCAATGTGACAACCAAAAACATCTTCAGATATTGCCTAACGTCACTTGGGTGACAAAATCACCCTCAGTTGAGAACCAATGACTTAGAAGAAATATCAGACCTCTAGCAATTTTTTGTGAAGAAAGAAAAGATTGAGTACTGCACTTGTTTTTCTAATCTTCAGATCTCTTTGAAAACCCTTATGTCTGAGCCATACAGGAATAATATATTAATAATGATAGTACTTATGAGAGTAAACATTTGTAATTAAGATTGTACTGAGGCATATTTACGGTCAAGTGATTTTTTACAAAGGTTCCAAGAAAACACAAGGGGAAAGGACAGTCTCTTCAATAAATGTTGTTAGGATAACTGGATATCCAGAGGCAGAAGAATGAACTTACCTCACACTATATACAAAAATCAACTCAAAACAGATTCAAGACTTAAACATAAAACCTGAAACTATAAAACTACTAGAAGGAAACATAGGGGGAAAGCTCCATGACCTTACTCTGGACAATAATTTTTTGGATATGACCCCAAAAGCACAGGTAACAAAACAAAAAATAGACAAATGGGATTATATCAAACTAAAAAGCTTCTGTGCAGCAAGGGAAACAATCAACTGAGTAAATAGACAATATATAGAATGGGAGAAAATATGTGCAAACCATACATTTGATAAAAGATTATTATCCAAAATATACAAGGAACTCAAACAATTCAATAGCAAGAAAACAAATAACCCAATTACAAAATGGATAAAGAACATGAGGGTCATGAGGTCAGGAGATCAAGACCACCATGGCTAACATGGTGAAATCCCATCTCTACTAAAAATACAAAAAATTAGCCAAGCGTGGTGGCGGGCGCCTGTAGTCCCAGCTACTTGGGAGGCTGAGGCAGGAGAATGGCGTGAACCCAGAAGGCGGAGCTTGCTGTGAGGCCAGACTGTGCCACTGCACTCCAGCCTGGGCAACAGAGTGAGAATCCATCTCAAAAAATAAATAAATAAATAAATATAAATATAAATTTGCTTTTGTTATCTCCAGTTGTAAAAATTGATTATTGTGCAATTGTTCTGATGAACATAATTTACATTCATAAATGGATTTCTGGTTTTTAAGATGAAAGCCTGAAAAAATCATTTTGACAACGTGCAGTAAGATCCCCTGGCCATGTCTTGATCTTCTCCCAGCTTAATTATGGCTCATGGTATGTTCTTCCTTTGCCTCAGGGCCAGTCTGAAATGCCCTCCTCCATCTCTCTGCTGATATAAGTTCTAGTTTCTATTTAAGAATAATCTAAATCATTTACAGGAAGACTATATTTATAATGTATTTAAATTATTGATGTGACAATTTTGAGAGAGAAAGGAGAAAGAGGAAGGAAGGGAGAGAGGGAGGGACGGAGGGAGGGATGAAGGGAGGAATGGAGGGAGGGAAGGAAGGAGTGGGGACAGGGAGGGAAAGAAAGAGGGTAGCTGAATCCTGAAGCTGTAGACATATAGAGCTTGTACTAGATTGTTAGATTTATGGACAAACCCTTACTTTCTTTCTTTCTTTCTTCTTCATGTATCTTTGTAATAAACCCTCATTAAATGAGGTAGCCTGAACATAGTTCTATTCCTTGCAAGCTAAAAAGGCTAATTAACAGAAATATATAGGCTGTGCAGAGCATTAAAACACACAGAAAAAACTGAAATTGATTTAAATGTGACAGTAGGATATTTAACATAAATGTTTCTCTTCTCCCTCCTACCTGCCCCCCCTTCCCAGAAGTAGATATTAAATAGTTTGGCATATCACCTTTCAGTCGTTGTTCAACGCATTTCCTTAAATATAATTATTTATGTTCATGTTCCATTTTCCATTCTTAATAAATGAGATGATGAAAAGTAAAATAATAATAATAATAATAATAATCTGAAGTTTCATCTTCTCCATAAAAGTCTTATTGGACTACCCCAAAGCTTTCCTATGAATTCCTTTAGAACACTATACCAGTGTCATTCAGTTGGCACTTAATGTGCATAATATTAGTACTAGATTCCATCAGACAGACATGTAATCTTTACAGAAAATTTTAAGTTCTAGAAGAACAGATATCTTGGCTGGGCATGGTGGCTCATGCCTGTAATCCCAAAGCTTTGGGAAGCCAAGGTGGGAGAATCATTTGATGCCAGGAGTTTGAGACCAGTCTGCACAACATATTAAGATCCCATCTCTACATTAAAAAAAAAAAAAAAGAATAGATATCTCATCCTATATCTCTTGCTTTATATAGTTTTATTTTGACAACAATGCCTAAAAAATCACTTTGCATATATTAAGAGCTTGAATAACATTTATAGATTTGTTTGATAATAAAGAACACAAAGGAGAACATTGTGTTCAGGAGTTTGGATTCTGCAAAGGAATATAAATCATTCTACCATAAAGACACATGTGCACATTCAGCGCAGCACTATTCACGATAGCAAAAACATGGAATTAACCTAAAAGGCCATCAATAGTGGACTGAATAAAGAAAATGTGGTACAGATACAGCATGGAATATTATGCAGTCATAAAAAGCATGAGATCATGTCCTCTGCAGCAACATGGATGGAGCTGGAGTTCATAATTCTAGGCAAATTAACACAAAAACAGAAAACCAAATACCACATGTTCTCACTTACAAGTGGGAGCTAAACATTGAGTACACATGGACACAAAGAAGGGAACAGAAGACACTAGGGCCTGTTTGAGGGTAGAGGGTGCAGATTGGAAAACTACCTATTGGGTATTATGCTGATCACCTGGGTAACAAAACAATCTGTACACCAAACCCCCATGGCCTGCAATTTACCCATGTAACAAACCTGCAGGTGTACTTCTTGAACCAAAAAAAAAAAAAAATTGGAAAGAAAAAAAAAGACCTGGGGTACTGGATCCAGGATTGGTTGCATTGCTTACTATGAACTATTTACTTAACCTCTCTGCCTCTATTTTCTCATTCACAAAATAAGGATAATTATAAAGTCTACCTCACTGATTGTTTTAAAAATTTGTAAAGATTAAATGAGATAATGCAAAGTGACTTACCACATAGTAAATCACTAAGATCAGTAAGATTAAGAAAGGTATTTCCTCTTGCCCAACAATTATACTAGCTTCTTCAAGATGAGAAGATGATATTAATATATAAAATAAGAGCGACTCTCCAGAATATTTGTTCCTATTCCCCAGGAACAAATCGGTTTGCAAAAGTTAATTTTCAAATCCACTATTTAGAACATCCAAATAAGCATCAGCAAGTCTGAAGGGACTGAAACCTGTAGACAATATACTGGATGATGCTGGTAATATTCTTTCTATATAATTCTGCTTTTCTATCACAAAACATGTATTGTATCTAATACATAAATATAAACAATCCCAACAAATCAGTCCACACCAGAGAATTATAATTAGTTAATTCATTCATTGGGTGCTTTTGTACTTCGTTATCAAATATATTTTTGGTTTCTATTACATGTGTTAACTTATTAAATCCACTACTGTCTATGAAGGCATTTTTAAATATTTAGCCTTCTTGCATTTATATTCAGTGACTAATGAGCACAAATTAGATTCAAGGCACTGGGTAGGCTATCTGAGGCATTTAAGAATGAATAAAACACGCTAGATTCTCTTAAGAATCTGTATTCTCTTACAGGAGATTAAATACAGACACAAATATCCATAATATAATGATGGCTAGGATAGCCAGTCAACAAAGAACTAGAAGAACTCAAATAAGGAAGAAATCACTTCCAGGTGAAAGAGCAGGGTAAAGTGGCAGTAGTATTTGAAGTGACTTTCAATCCACAGAGAAGTATGGAAAGATAAGAAGATATTTCACAACTGGAGCACTATCTCAAATAATATATTAAACCGTTTAAATCTGGAAATACTGAATGACTGATACCCATAACTAATATATAGGATCTAATTGAAACTAACAAATTTAGTTTTTGAAAATAGAAGAGAAACAGAGCAATAATCATGAATTCTATGATTCCTTATTATGGACTTGATAATTCAAAGCTTTTGGCACTAGTTAGTAAACATACAGATTGCAAAGATTTATAACAGGTCCTCACTAATAGCAAACTTTTGGGTCCGAATACACATACACATGCACTTTGAATTATCTGCACCCTGTACTTAAAACCTGGGAGAAAATAATCTCATTTCCAACATCTTATTCCTCAATCTTCACGTGCTTTAGAATATGAGAGCACATGGAAACAGGGAGGGGAACATCACACACAGGGGCCTGTCAGGGGGTGGAGGGATAGGGAAGGGATAGCATTAGGAGAAATACCTAATGTAGGTGACGGGTTGATGGGTGCAGCAAACCACCATGACACGTGTATACCTATGTAACAAAACTACACTTTCTGCACATGTATCCCAGAACTTAAAGTATAATTTTTAAAAACATATATATTCAGATGCAACCAAAAAAAGAATATACCATTCCCAGTAAGCAATGAGCCATGCATTGTACAGACCATATTTGGAATGTCACGTTCAATTCTAGTCATGTGACAATTTAAGGAGAACATTAACAAATAACCATTTGTACAAAGCAGAGCAAACAGAACAGTGAGGTCCAGAAATTATAGTTTATAAAAGCTGGATAGAACACTGGAACATCAGATTGATAAATCAAGTTCTTAGAGATTCACGAAGAGACTTAGATAAGCACACAATAATAACAGAGGACCGCAACACCCCACTGACAGTATTAGACAGATTATTGGAGTAGAAAACTATTCAGGGCCTAAACTCAACACTTGACCAAATGGACCTAACAGATATCTACAGAACATTCCACCCAAAACCAACAGAATATACATTCTTCTCATCTGCACATGGCACATACTCTAAAATTAACCATATGTTCGACCATAAATCAATTCTCAACAAATTCAAAAACAACAAAAGCATATCAACCACAGTCACAGACCACAGCACAATGAAAATAGAAATCAATACCAATATCTCTCAAAACCATATAATTACATGAAAATTAAACAACTTGCTTCTGAATGACATTTGGGTAAACAATAAAATTAAGGCAGAAATCAAATTATTTGAAACTAATGAAAACAAAGATAAAACATTTAAGAATCTATGGGACATAGCTACAGCAGTGTTAAGAGGAAAGTTTGTGGTGCTAAAGGCCCACATCAAAAAGTTAAAAAAGTTCTCAAATTAACAACCTAACATGACACCTAGAGGAACTAGAAAAACAAGAGCAAACCAACATCAAAGCCAGCAAAATAAATAAAATAACCAAAATCAGAGATGAACCGAATGAAATGGAGATGAGAAAAACCATACAAAAGATCAATAAATCCAAAAATTGGTTATTTGAAATAATAAATAAGGTTGATCAGCTGCTAGCTAGACTAATAAAGAAAAAAGAAGATCCAAATAAACACAATCAGAAATGACAAAGGGAATATTACCACTGACCCCATAGAAATTGTTTTAGAAAGGCCTCAGAGACTATTACATGCACACAAACTAGAAAACCTAGTAGAAATGGTTAAATTCCTGGAAACATAAAACCTTCCAAGATTGAACTAGGAAGAAACTGAAATCCTGAAAAGACCAAAAATGAGTTCCAAAATTGAATCAGTAATAATAATAATAATAAAAAAAACTACCAACTAGAAAGAGCACTGGACCAGACAGAGTCACACCCAAATTCTACAAGACATATAAATAACTCATACCAATCCTACTGAAACGATTCCAAAAATATTGAGGAAGAGGGATTCCTCTCTAACTCATTCCATGAGACCAGCATCATTCTCATGATGCACCAAACCCTGGAAGAGGCACAACAAAAAAAGAAAACTTCAGGCCAATATCCCTCATGAACATAGATGCAAAATTTCTCAACAACATACCAGCAAACTGAATCCAGCAGCACATAGAAAAGCTAATCCACCACAATCAAGCAGGTTTTATTCCTGGGATGTAAGGTTGGTTCGACATACACAAATCAATAAATGTGATTCATCACATAAATAAAACTAAAAACAAAAAACACATGATCATCTCAATAGATGCAGAAAAGGCTTTTGATAAAATTCAACATCACTTTATGTTAAAAACCCTCAACAAACTAGGCATTGAAGGAACATACCTCAAAATATTAAGAGTCATTTATGGCAAACCCAGAGCCAACATTATACTGAACGGGTAATAACTAGAAGCATTCCCCTTAAGAACTAGAACAAGACAAGGATGCCCACTCTCACCACTTCTATTCAACATAGTACTGGAAATCCTGGCCAGAGTAGTCAGGCAAGAGAAAGAAAGAAAAGGCATCTAAATTTAAAAAAACAAAAAACAAAAAAAGTCAAACTACCTCTCTTCACTGACAATATGATGATTGTATACCTAGAAGACCCATAGTCTCTGCCCAGACTCCTCGATCTGATAAACAACTTCAGCAAAGTCTCAAAATACAAAATCAATGTACAAAAATCACTAGCATTTCCATACACCAGTAAGGTCCAAGCTGACAGCCAAATCAAGAATGCAAACCCATTCACAATAGCCACAAAAAGAATAAAATACCAGGGAAGTGAAAGAGCTCTACAATGAGAATTATAAAACACTGCTGAAAGAAATCAGAGACAACACAAACAAGTGGGAAAACATTCCATGCTCAGATAGAATTAGTATTGTTAAAATGGCCATACTACCCAAAGCAATGTCTAGATTGGATGCTATTCCTATCAAACTACCAATGACATTTCTCACAGAATTAAAACTATTATAAAATTCATATGGAAACACAAAAGAGCCCAAATAGTCAAAGCTATCCTAAGTAAAAAGAACTAAGCCAGAAGCATCATACTACCCAAATTCAAACTGTACTTCAAGGTTACAGTAACCAAAACAGCATGATACTGGTACAAAAACAGACACATAGACCAATGGAACAGGTGAGAGAACCTAAAAATAAAGCTGTACACCTACTGTCATCTAATCTTCAACAAAGCCAGCAATAACAAGCAATAGAAAAAGACTCCCTAGGGGGGCGGAGCAAGATGGCCGAATAGGAACAGCTCCAGTCTCCAACTCCCAGCGCGAGCGACACAGAAGACCGGTGATTTCTGCATTTTCAACTGAGGTACTGGGTTCATCTCACTGGGGAGTGCCAGACGATCGGTGCTGGTCAGCTGCTGCAGCCCGAGCAGCGAGAGCTGAAGCAGGGCGAGGCATTGCCTCACCTGGAAAGCGCAAGGGGGAAGGGAATCCCTTTTCCTAGCCAGGGGAACTGAGACACACAACACCTGGAAAATCGGGTAACTCCCACCCCAAAACTGCGCTTTAAGCAAACAGGCACACCAGGAGATCATATCCCACACCTGGCCGGGAGGGTCCCACACCCACGGAGCCTCCCTCATTGCTAGCACAGCAGTCTGTGATCTACCGGCAAGGCAGCAGCGAGGCTGGGAGAGGGGCGCCCGCCATTGCTGAGGCTTAAGTAGGTAAACAAAGCTGCTGGGAAGCTCGAACTGGGTGGAGCTCACAGCAGCTCAAGGAAACCTGCCTGTCTCTGTAGACTCCACCTCTGGGGACAGGGCACAGTAAATAATAACAAACGCAGCAGCTCTGCAGACGCAAACGACTCTGTCTGACAGCTTTGAAGAGAGCAGTGGATCTCCCAACACGGAGGTTGAGATCTGAGAAGGGACAGACTCCCTGCTCAAGTGGGTCCCTGACCCCTGAGTAGCCTAACTGGGAGACATCCCCCACTAGGGGCAGTCTGACACCCCACACCTCACAGGGTGGAGTACACCCCTGAGAGGAAGCTTCCAAAGCAAGAATCAGACAGGTACACTCGCTGTTCAGAAATATTCTATCTTCTGCAGCCTCTGCTGCTGATACCCAGGCAAACAGGGTCTGGAGTGGACCTCAAGCAATCTCCTACAGCTACAACCTACAGCTGAGGATCCTGACTGTTAGAAGGAAAGCTATCAAACAGGAAGGACACCTACACCAAAACCCCATCAGTACATCACCATCATCAAAGACCAGAGGCAGATAAAACCACAAAGATGGGGAAAAAGCAGGGCAGAAAAGCTGGGAATTCAAAAAATAACAGCGCATCTCCCCCGGCAAAGGAGCGCAGCTCATCGCCAGCAACGGATCAAAGCTGGACGGAGAATGACTTTGACGAGATGAGAGAAGAAGGCTTCAGTCCATCAAATTTCTCAGAGCTAAAGGAGGAATTACGTACCCAGCGCAAAGAAACTAAAAATCTTGAAAAAAAAGTGGAAGAATTGATGGCTAGAGTAATTAATGCAGAGAAGCTCACAAACGAAATGAAAGAGACGAAAACCATGGCACGAGAAATACGTGACAAATGCACAAGCTTCAGTAACCGACTCGATCAACTGGAAGAAAGAATGTCAGCGATGGAGGATCAAATGAATGAAATGAAGCGAGAAGAGAAACCAAAAGAAAAAAGAAGAAAAAGAAATGAACAAAGCCTGCAAGAAGTATGGGATTATGTAAAAAGACCAAATCTACGTCTGATTGGGGTGCCTGAAAGTGAGGGGGAAAATGGAACCAAGTTGGAAAACACTCTTCAGGATATCATCCAGGAGAACTTCCCCAACCTAGTAGGGCAGGCCAACATTCAAATCCAGGAAATACAGAGAACGCCACAAAGATACTCCTCGAGAAGAGCAACTCCAAGACACATAATTGCCAGATTCACCAAAGTTGAAATGAAGGAAAAAATCTTAAGGGCAGCCAGAGAGAAAGGTCGGGTTACCCACAAAGGGAAGCCCATCAGACTAACAGCAGATCTCTCGGCAGAAACTCTTCAAGCCAGAAGAGAGTGGGGGCCAATATTCAACATTCTTAAAGAAAAGAATTTTAAACCCAGGATTTTATATCCAGCCAAACTAAGTTTCATAAGTGAAGGAGAAATAAAATCCTTTACAGATAAGCAAATGCTTAGGGATTTTGTCACCACTAGGCCTGCCTTACAAGAGACCCTGAAGGAAGCACTAAACATGGAAAGGAACAACCGGTACCAGCCATTGCAAAAACATGCCAAAATGTAAAGACCATCAAGGCTAGGAAGAAACTGCATCAACTAACGAGCAAAATAACCAGTTAATATCATAATGGCAGGATCAAGTTCACACATAACAATCTTAACCTTAAATGTAAATGGACTAAATGCTCCAATTAAAAGACACAGACTGGCAAACTGGATAAAGAGTCAAGACCCATCAGTCTGCTGTATTCAGGAGACCCATCTCACACGCAGAGACATACATAGGCTCAAAATAAAGGGATGGAGGAAGATTTACCAAGCAAATGGAGAACAAAAAAAAGCAGGCGTTGCAATACTAGTCTCTGATAAAACAGACTTTAAACCATCAAAGATCAAAAGAGACAAAGAAGGCCATTACATAATGGTAAAGGGATCAATTCAACAGGAAGAACTAACTATCCTAAATATATATGCACCCAATACAGGAGCACACAGATTCATAAAGCAAGTCCTTAGAGACTTACAAAGAGACTTAGACTCCCATACAATAATAATGGGAGACTTCAACACTCCACTGTCAACATTAGACAGATCAACGAGACAGAAAGTTAACAAGGATATCCAGGAATTGAACTCATCTCTGCAGCGAGCAGACCTAATAGACATCTATAGAACTCTCCACCCCAAATCAACAGAATATACATTCTTCTCAGCACCACATCGTACTTACTCCAAAATTGACCACGTAATTGGAAGTAAAGCACTCCTCAGCAAATGTACAAGAACAGAAATTATAACAAACTGTCTCTCAGACCACAGTGCAATCAAATTAGAACTCAGGACTAAGAAACTCAATCAAAACCGCGCAACTACATGGAAACTGAACAACCTGCTCCTGAATGACTACTGGGTACATAACGAAATGAAGGCAGAAATAAAGATGTTCTTTGAAACCAATGAGAACAAAGATACAACATACCAGAATCTCTGGGACACATTTAAAGCAGTGTGTAGAGGGAAATTTATAGCACTAAATGCCCACAAGAGAAAGCAGGAAAGATCTAAAATTGACACTCTAACATCACAATTAAAAGAACTAGAGAAGCAAGAGCAAACACATTCGAAAGCTAGCAGAAGGCAAGAAATAACTAAGATCAGAGCAGAACTGAAGGAGATGGAGACACAAAAAACCCTTCAAAAAATCAATGAATCCAGGAGTTGGTTTTTTGAAAATATCAACAAAATTGACAGACCACTAGCAAGACTAATAAAGAAGAAAAGAGAGAAGAATCAATTCGACGCAATTAAAAATGATAAAGGGGATATCACCACCGACCCCACAGAAATACAAACTACCATCAGAGAATACTATAAACACCTCTACGCAAATAAACTGGAAAATCTAGAAGAAATGGATAATTTCCTGGACACTTACACTCTTCCAAGACTAAACCAGGAAGAAGTTGAATCCCTGAATAGACCAATAGTAGGCTCTGAAATTGAGGCAATAATTAATAGCCTACCAACCAAAAACAGTCCAGGACCAGATGGATTCACAGCTGAATTCTACCAGAGGTACAAGGAGGAGCTGGTACCATTCCTTCTGAAACTATTCCAATCAATAGAAAAAGAGGGAATCCTCCCTAACTCATTTTATGAGGCCAACATCATCCTGATACCAAAGCCTGGCAGAGACACAACAAAAAAAGAGAATTTTAGACCAATATCCCTGATGAACATCGATGCAAAAATCCTCAATAAAATACTGGTAAACCGGATTCAGCAGCACATCAAAAAGCTTATCCACCATGATCAAGTGGGCTTCATCCCTGGGATGCAAGGCTGGTTCAACATTCGCAAATCAATAAACATAATCCAGCATATAAACAGAACCAAAGACAAGAACCACATCATTATCTCAATAGATGCAGAAAAGGCTTTTGACAAAATTCAACAGCCCTTCATGCTAAAAACGCTCAATAAATTCGGTATTGATGGAACGTACCTCAAAATCATAAGAGCTATTTATGACAAACCCACAGCCAATATCATACTGAATGGGCAAAAACTGGAAAAATTCCCTTTGAAAACTGGCACAAGACAGGGATGCCCTCTCTCACCACTCCTATTCAACATAGTGTTGGAAGTTCTGGCTAGGGCAATCAGGCAAGAGAAAGAAATCAAGGGGATTCAGTTAGGAAAAGAAGAAGTCAAATTGTCCCTGTTTGCAGACGACATGATTGTATATTTAGAAAACCCCATTGTCTCAGCCCAAAATCTCCTTAAGCTGATAAGCAACTTCAGCAAAGTCTCAGGATACAAAATTAATGTGCAAAAATCACAAGCATTCTTATACACCAGTGACAGTCAAACAGAGAGCCAAATCAGGAATGAACTTCCATTCACAATTGCTTCAAAGAGAATAAAATACCTAGGAATCCAACTTACAAGGGATGTAAAGGACCTCTTCAAGGAGAACTACAAACCACTGCTCAGTGAAATAAAAGAGGACACAAACAAATGGAAGAACATACCATGCTCATGGATAGGAAGAATCAATATCGTGAAAATGGCCATACTGCCCAAGGTAATTTATAGATTCAATGCCATCCCCATCAAGCTACCAATGAGCTTCTTCACAGAATTGGAAAAAACTGCTTTAAAGTTCATATGGAACCAAAAAAGAGCCCGCATCTCCAAGACAATCCTAAGTCAAAAGAACAAAGCTGGAGGCATCACGCTACCTGACTTCAAACTATACTACAAGGCTACAGTAACCAAAACAGCATGGTACTGGTACCAAAACAGAGATATTGACCAATGGAACAGAACAGAGTCCTCAGAAATAATACCACACATCTACAGCCATCTGATCTTTGACAAACCTGAGAGAAACAAGAAATGGGGAAAGGATTCCCTATTTAATAAATGGTGCTGGGAAAATTGGCTAGCCATAAGTAGAAAGCTGAAACTGGATCCTTTCCTTACTCTTATACGAAAATTAATTCAAGATGGATTAGAGACTTAAATGTTAGACCTAATACCATAAAAATCCTAGAGGAAAACCTAGGTAGTACCATTCAGGACATAGGCATGGGCAAAGTCTTCATGTCTAAAACACCAAAAGCAACGGCAGCAAAAGCCAAAATTGACAAATGGGATCTCATTAAACTAAAGAGCTTCTGCACAGCAAAAGAAACTACCATCAGAGTGAGCAGGCAACCTACAGAATGGGAGAAAATTTTTGCAATCTACTCATCTGACAAAGGGCTAATATCCAGAACCTACAAAGAACTCAAACAAATTTACAAGAAAAAAACAAACAACCCCATCCAAAAGTGGGCAAAGGATATGAACAGACATTTCTCAAAAGAAGACATTCATACAGCCAACAGACACATGAAAAAATGCTCATCATCACTGGCCATCAGAGAAATGCAAATCAAAACCACAATGAGATACCATCTCACACCAGTTAGAATGGCGATCATTAAAAAGTCAGGAAACAACAGGTGCTGGAGAGGATGTGGAGAAATAGGAACACTTTTACACTGTTGGTGGGATTGTAAACTAGTTCAACCATTATGGAAAACAGTATGGCGATTCCTCAAGGATCTAGAACTAGATGTACCATATGACCCAGCCATCCCATTACTAGGTATATACCCAAAGGATTATAAATTATGCTGCTATAAAGACACATGCACACGTATGTTTATTGCAGCACTATTCACAATAGCAAAGACTTGGAATCAACCCAAATGTCCATCAGTGACAGATTGGATTAAGAAAATGTGGCACATATACACCATGGAATACTATGCACCCATAAAAAAGGATGAGTTTGTGTCCTTTGTAGAGACATGGATGCAGCTGGAAACCATCATTCTTAGCAAACTATCACAAGAACAGAAAACCAAACACCACATGTTCTCACTCATAGGTGGGAACTGAACAATGAGATCACTTGGACTCGGGAAGGGGAACATCACACACCGGGGCCTATCATGGGGAGGGGGGAGGGGGGAGGGATTGCATTGGGAGTTATACCTTATGTAAATGACGGGTTGATGGGTGCAGCACACCAACATGGCACAAGTATACATATGTAGCAAACCTGCACATTGTGCACATGTACCCTACAACTTGAAGTTTAATAATAATAAATAAATTAAAAAAAAAAAAAAAAAAAAAAAAGAAAAAGACTCCCTATTCATTAAATGGTGCTGGGATAACTGACTAGCCATATGCAGAAGACTGAAACTGGGACCCTACGTTTCACCATATATAAAAATTAACTCAAGATGGATTAAAGACTTAAATGTAAGACCTAAAACTATAAAAACTCCAGAAGAAAACCTAGGAAATACCATCCTGGACATAGGCCCTGGTAAAGATTTCTTGACAAAGACACCAAAAGCAATTGCAACAAAAACAAAAATTTACAAGTGGCACCTAATTAGACTAAAGAGCTTCTGCACAGCAAAAGGAACTATCAACAGAGTAAAGAGACAACCTAAAGAATGGGAGAAAATATTTGCAAACTATTCATCTGACAAAGATCTAATATCCAGAATCTATAAGGAACTTAAATCAACTAACAAAAAATAAACAACCCCATTAACAATCAGGCAAAGGACATGAACAGATACTTTTAAAAAGAAGACATACACAAGGCCAAGAAGCATATGAAAAAATGCCCAACATCACTAATCCTTAGAGAAATGAAAATCAAAACCACAATGAGATACCATCTCACACCAGTCAAAATGGCTGTTATCAAAAACTCAAAAAATAACAGATGCTGGCAAGGTTGCAGAGAAAAGGGAATACTTATTCACTGCTGATGAGAACGTAAATTAGTTCAGCCATTGTGGAAAGCAGCGTGGCAATTTCTCAAAGAACTGAAGACAGAAGTACTGTCTGACCCAGCAATCTGAGTATTGGGTATATACCCAAAGGAATATAAAACATTCTACCATAAAGACACAGGTACATGTATGTTCACCAAAGCACTATTCACAATAACAAAGACATGAAATCAATCTAAATGCCCATCAATGGTAGACTGGATAAAGAAAATGTGGCATACATACACCATGGAATACGACACAGCCATAAAAAAAACAACAAGATCATGTCCTTTGCAAGATCATGTCTGTGTTCCTACACAGATGGAGCTGGAGGCCATTATCCTAAGCGAACTAACACTGGAACAGAAAACTAAATACCACATGTTCTCACTTAAAAGTGGAGATAAACATTGAGCACACATGCATACAAAGAAGGGACGAACAGACACTGGGACCTGCTCGAGGGTGGAGAGTGGGAGGAGGGTGAGAATCAAAAAACTATCTATCAGGTACTATACTTATTACCTGGGTGATGAAATAATCTGTACACCAAACCCCCGTGACACACAATTTACCTATGTAACAAACCTGCACATGTACCTCTGAACCTAAAAGTTAAAAAATAAACAAATATTGAAGGCTTTAGAAAATCTTTTAAAATGAAGTGAATAAATCATTTTATATAGCATTAAAAAAAACATTAAAAATCAGCAAAGCACATGAAGAGACACTCCTCAAAAGAAGACATACACATGGCCAACTAGCATATGAAAAAATGTCCAACATCACTAATCCTTAGAGAAATGCAAATCAAAACCACAATGAGATACCATCTCATACCAATCAGAATGCTTATTATTAAAAGTCACAAAATAACAGATGCTGACAAGGTTGTAGAGAAAAGGGACTACTTACACACTGCTGGCATGAATGCAAATTAGTTCAGCCACTGTGGAAAACAGTTTAGAGCTTTCTCAAAGAACTTAAAACAGAATTACCATTCAACCCAGTAATTCCATTGTTGGGCATATACCCAAAGGAATATAAATCATTCTCCCATAAAGATACATGCACATGCATGTTCATCACAGCACTATTTGCAATAGCAAAGACATGGAAACAACCTAGCTGCCCATGGTGGATTGGATAAAGAAAATGTGATACATATAAACCATGAAATGCTATACAGCCATAAAAAAAAAAAAAGCAATCATGTCCTTTACAGCAACATGGATGGAGTGAGAGGCCATTATCCTAAGCAAATTGATGCAGGAACAGAAAACTAAATACTGCATGTTCACATTTATAAATCGGAGCTAAACATTGAGTACACATGGACACAAAGAAGGGAACAATAGACACTGGGGCCTATTTGAGAACGGAGGGTGGGAGGAAGGTGAGGATGGAAAAACTACCCGTCAGGTACTATGCTTATCACCTGGGTAACAAAACAATCTGTACACGAAACCCCCGTGACATGCAATTTACCCAAGTAACAAACCTGCATATGTACCCTCAAATCTAAAATAAGAGTTGGAAAGAGAATAAATAAATAAATAAAAATCTTACTCTCAACAGATAAAATAAAAAACAAAAAATAACAATAACAATGGTATGGCATAAAAGGGCATAAATAGCCCAAGGTGAGAAGACTAAGGATGGACTATTTGAGCTGTATTTAAATATTTGATGAACTCTTGTGTTTTACTCTGGAGATGAGTAGCAAATAATTTGTTATTTTTAATTATTAAGTTTGGATATTTGCAAGTGATTTACTTTTATATAAACCAGAAAGGGGTGAATGTTACCAAGTTATTCGTTCCCTCATTTGCATTTCAGTGTTTTCTTAAATGATCCAAAGGTGTAGTTATATATATAGCCAGTTACATATATTATCTATAATCCCATATATGTGTCAGATAGTGACCTCTCTAAGGCTAAAAGACCATTATACAAAAGGGCTGACATCTGCTATTCTAGAGCTACTGAGTAAAATTAGAAGTAGGCAGATATGAACTCAACCTAAAAAATAACTTTAAAGCTGTTCATCAAGGAAACAATCTTCCTAAAAAGTATTAAGCTGTTCAGTACTGAAAGTGTCCAAGCCGAATCTACAGGGTTCCCTGACTGGTTCTAATAGGACCACAGGGATGACTTCTTAGATCCCTTGTAACAATAAAAACCCACGGAATAGAATAGGTGAAAACGTCTGGAAAACACATTGTGGGTTTTTTTGTTTTGTTTTGTTTGAGACAGAGTTTCGTTCTTGTCTCCCAGGCTGGAGTGCAATGGCACAATCTCGGCTCACACTCACTGCAACATCTGCCTCCCAGGGTCAAGTGATTCTCCTGCCTCAACCTCCCAAGTAGTTGGGATTACAGATGCCCACCACCATGCACAGCTAATTTTTGTATTTTTAGTAGAGACGGGGTTTCACCATGTTGGCCAGGGTGGTCTTGAACTCCTGACCTCAGGTGATCCACCCACCTGGGCCTCCCACAGTGCTGTGATTACAGGTGTGAGCCACCGCGCCCGGCCACATTGTAGTTCTTTAACTCCAAAACATATATTTGCCAAGGCCAAAAAATTGCAACAGTCTTTCCTCTCTCTGAGGGAGTTTTCTAGGAACACAATCCCTTCCATAATGGGTATAGTAGAGATAACCCTGAGGACTGTGAGTACCATCCTCTACATAGAAAATTCTTAGACTCACTTACAAATTCAGAATTATAGGAAATGCTACCACTCACAACTTACTAGAAGAATAGGAACAAGGTTTCTCTAAGGAAAAATCATACACAACTAGGATAAATAAGCATTTGAATAAGGGACAACTCGTAGATAATTTGTTTAAAATCTTAATTGTTTTGTCAAGCATAGAGAGCTGAATTAAAGACAGGCAATCAAAAGCAGTGATTATAAAGCACTTATCTAGTTGGAGTCATGCTAACAATGGGATCCCCTAGCCATCATGCAGCACTGATATTATTTTGACATTTTTATAAACAATCTGTGAGAGGAAGACATCTCCACATTTGAAGAAGAAATTTTGCTTTTCCAAGTACTAAGCTGTCAAACTGGTTGGGGATAAACTGCCTAAAAATTTCACATGATTGAAGGAGTGGGCAGCAGAAAAGAGGAAGATGGGCTTCAAGGTGAATGCCAGGTAATACTTTTAAGCAAAAATTACCCTGAGAATCAACCACTTAATAATGAATGACTCTCGAATCTCTATATCTATTCCTGACCTCCCTTCATGAAGACCAGGCTTTTACAGCCATCTGAAAATTATATATTTCCACCTGTATGCCTTGTACACACATCAAACTCAAGATATCCCAATCTAAACTCTTCATCTCCCCTTCTCCTCTCACTTCAAATCCTCCTTCTGTGTTCTCTAACACATTTGCTGAACCATCAATCATCAATTGCTCAAACCAGAAACATGGGAGTCGCCATCCACCAGTCTACCTATAGCAAAGACTGCCAGCTGTCCACCAAAATCTATGCTGATATACACCATATATCCAAGTCTCATTTGTGGTTTAGCAGTTGTCTTATGACAAGGTTCTCACACTTTCCCCTTCCTAAGGATGATAATGGCAATAATCAAAGCAATCGTGGAAGCTATATGTTGAAGGTGGTCTAGGTGAGATCACCTGGGATCCCTAAAAGATTAATCAGATCTATCCACCACCGCCATCAGCAGCACTCTAAAACACACACCAAACCTAAGAGAGGAATAAACTTTGAAGGTTTGAGCTATTAGATTTTGAGATCTCTTTGTTATGTCTGTTTGGCCTAGCCTGACTAATACATTACCTTTATCTCCCCATAATCATGAATCACTAAGTTCTGCTTCCTACATATTTCTCAAGTCCAATTCCTTCTGCCTCTCCCTACTTCCATGAACAAAGTTCCTTATCACTTTGCTATTTTATCACCTCTTTATATATGTCTTTCACTCCAAGCTTGCTCACTTCTCTGCCATGGAGGATATCTGTTGAGTTTCTAGCCAGCCTGAATTTATCTATTACATCTTCCTAACAGCCAGTGGGGAGGCTGTCCTAAAGGGAACCATGTCTCCCTCATTGATGTAGCAGCCTTGCTGAGTTAAATAAACACCATCCCCTAGCCTCAGTGGAGGTCCTTGATGAAATAAACCATTCAAATAATTCCATTCCCCTTGGGACACTGGTTCAGTAGTGAACATGTACAATCAGAAATTTGGTTGGGAGCATGAGATGTGCTCTATATGTTTTTATTTCTTTCTCTTTCTCTTTCTCTCTCTCTCTCTCTCTCTATCTCTCCCTCTTTCTCTCTCCCTCTCTCCTCCCACTTTGGACATGGTCAATGAAGTTTATAGTCCCAGGAGCTGTTGGCAGTCATCTCGCAACCAGGAAATAGTAGAGATAATGCATGAAATACAAAGTTGAAGGGGAAAATGTGTTTTTGTTGACATCATTGAGCTACTTGGTCAAACCTACCTTTCTACCTCTAGGCATTCCACTCCTGTGTGTCAATAAATTCCCTTCTTATTTAATCCAACTTGAGTTTGATTTTCTATTACTTATAATGCAAAGGGTACTAATTGAAACACTCCTCATTCCAATTTTAGTTCATTCTCCACATAACCCACCAGAACAATGTCTTTAAAATGAAAAATTGATCAAATAACTCCTCACTTAAGATCACTCAAAGCTTCCAACATATTGGGCCCTTCATCCCATCCACCTCCCCAAATTCATGATATGGTCTTCATACCTGCATAATTCACACTCAGAAATAGTAAGAAACTTTTTGTTCCAAGAACAATGAACTGTTACCCTACACCACACTACCTTCTCAGAACTTGTTTCCCTATAACCCAGTAATTTCCTCTCCTAGATGGATGCAGTAGCTCTTGGAATTATATACATCCTTATTCACGTTAAAAGAGAGACAGAGACACATTATTAGGGGACACTCATTGCAGTACCGTGTGCATTAGTAGAAAGCTGGCAACTCAAATGTACATCCATGAGAGAATAAATTAATTATGACATTTATATGGAATTATAAGGCAGTACAATAAATAACATATATCAACATGGAGAAATTTCAAATGCGTGATTGAGGAAAAACGTCAAAGAAGAACTCACACAGTGTCACCGAAACATGCAAAACAATAATGTTTACTGTAGAAGTAAAAATATGCTTGAAAAGGTTATTTCTGGGGAAAGAGGGAGGCAAATGATATTAGGGAGAGTATACAAGCAGCTTCAAATCTGTATGTAGTATTACACTTCTAAAACAGGATGTAAAAGAAATGTTGTAAAAAGGATAAAGTACAGCACAGTGGGTGGTGGTGTACAAGAATGTTTGTTCTAAAACTCTTTAAAATTTTTGCATGCTTGAAATATTTTCTAATAAAATATATTTGTATCTATTATATAAAATATATTTAAAAGCTTTCTTATCTTCCTTCTCCCACCTCATTACGTACACTAAAGCTGACTCCACAGCAAATGGTCTATGACTAGGATAATGATGAAGATCTGGTCTCTAAACTTTAAAAAAGATATAATCAAGCTAAGTAAGGTTCACAAAAAGCAATTGAAATAGCAGACTGTGTTGGTGGGACAGTAAAGAAACAGCTTCTTGTAAGCCACTGGTAGGACTAGAAATTTATACACTCTATGTGAGAATGCCTTAACCGTATCTATTAAAGGAAAGGAGAAAGGAAAGGTGAAGGAGCCTGAGTCAGTTTACAGGGGATTTTTAGTAATGCTTCTTGAGAAACTGCTTTGATGACTTCAAGCTATTAATAAAGGTTTCTGGGCAACTCAAATACATAATTTGCTAATCAATATGGCAGGAGGCAAGACAATTTTATTTCTTTATTCAAAGTTTTACTTCAGATTTCTTATAACAGGAAATCTCCTTAACCATAAGGTTTACCTATAAAAACTCTAACACTTATATTTCTACTTACATAGTAGCCAAAGAGTTGCTAGGCTGCTGGAAGACAATTTTTCATAAAATTAAATCTGGCTCACCATGTCTAAATCAAATAATTTCAAAAGGCCTAAGAGAGGTTAATAAAAACCACACAAGTAGAAATTGTACACTTTGCTGCCAAAAGCAACTGGATGATAGAATATAGAAAAAATAGAGAGACAGACAGCAGACATTTAGGTGCATATAGGCAAGTTTACACTAACCACTATAAGATTTGTTTCTGATTATGGGAGTGTAAAGAATCAAATATAAGCATGAAATAAGGCTCTCCACAATTTTTAAGTTTGCAGTTGCAAATTTTCCTAAACACAAATGTCATAGTTAGTATGGTAATTTGATTATATCAATCACTAATGTTGAATAATCACATCATAAATTAAGAATATACTGAGATTCTGAGTATGTGTTGCATAGGTGTCAAAACTAGCTTAATTATAATCTTACCATGCCTTTAAATCATAGTTCAATTAGGGAATAAAAGATATTTTAAGGAAATTCCGAGAAGAAACAATTTTAGGTTCCTAAAGGGAGATAAGATACTAAATATTCCATGGTATAAAGAGATGGAGAAAGCAGCAAATTTTTTCTTAACACTGATTAAAAGCACTATGTAGTATAATTTTCAATTTTGTTAAATATCATTAACCTCAAGATTAAATGGAAGCCTAAATATAATGTTTGTTCTGATTCATAAAACACTCACTCTATTCAAGAACACTGACATGCCACAATCAGATTTGCAATTATTTATTAACTGCTGCACTGCCCATAATCTACAACACAAAGAAGCAAGAGTCATACAATGCATCGTTCAATAAAAGTCATTGACGGCTTGTCAGTAAACTGTCAAGCCAAAGCCCTCCAGGAATGCCAACGGAGAGAGGTCATGGAAATCAAAACAAGTGTGGGTATGAGAATGGTTCATTTACCACAACCCATAATTTATACTAGAAACGTTTAAGCTATTCTTGTGGTTGCATTTTGAAAATATGTGTTATGCACCTGCCCTCTGCTAGGGACTGGAAATGCACAGCAATACAAACTTCTCCTTCTCCATCTATGATATGCGATCAGTTGCCACATTTGATAAATTCTGTCTCCTTGCATGCTTGTGTCTCCCTCATGCTCTCTCATCACCTCCTCTCCCTTCCGTTTGCCACTGCTTTGGTTCAGGGCCTTATCACATGCTCACATTTGTGCAAAGTAACATATACATATATAGAATATTCACTATAGCATTGTTGGTAACAGCAAAAAACTGAAAGTCTAAATACGTAAATATCTATTAATAAGGAATAGATTAATAAATTATAGTCCAATAATGGAATCTATGAAGCTATTAAGAACTAGGCAACATTCTATGTATTGATATGAAATGACCTCCAAAATATAAGTGAAGATAGCAAGATACAAAATGTGTTTGTAGTATGCTGCAGAGGGAAAGAATGATTTCCTTTCTTCACTCATTGTTAGGTTTATGGCTGAGGCCCCTATAACAAAAGACAGATTAACAAGAGGAAAGCATACAAATTTATTTAAGATTTTCGTGATATGGGAGCCTTCATAAGGAAATGAAGACCCAAAGAAACAGGTAAGCTTGTGTATTTTTATGCTTAGGTTTGATGAAGAGTGGACAGTTCTGGAGAAGTATGATTGGAGGACAAAAGGTATGCTCTAATGGCAATAAACTGGGGAGAACTTAGCAAGGCCTGTTTGTTCAGATTCTTCTTTGTGTCTCTGTGTTACTTTTCCCAGATAAGGATGTTACTTTTCTCCAGGTATAGGAAAAGCACCTCTCAAATGAACTGCTTCAGCGCAGAAAGGTAGGAGATGGTCAGAGAGTGACCTTCCTAGATGTGATGACCTGCTTCAGGGTAGAAAGGTGGGGGAAAGGTGAGAGTGACCTTCCTGCTTCCGCTATTTTCTCAAATGCCAGGGTGCCATATTACAACGTAGCATATCCTAAACCCCATAAACTACAACTTGACTTTAAAATGATAATATATATTCGAATATACACATATATGAATATATACACAAAATATATATTTACATTTATATACGAACACACAAATACATACACATTATGCATAGACTCAAAATACATAAGAATCTGATAACTGTGTTTACCTCCAAGGGAAGAGAACTAGATGACTGGCAGATAGGAAGGGAAGGACACTTACATTTTACTTTAAACCTTTTGTTCTTTTTTGAAGCTTGTGCCATGTGCATGCCTATTCAAAACCTACATAAATATAATACTTTTGAAGTAAATACTTTAAAATGTATCTCACATCAGGACTATCACGGTAGTAGTCTTCTAACTGCTCACTCTTCTATTTTATTTTTTCTATTGAGGTGAAATTTATATGACATAAAATTATCCATTTTAAAGTATACAATTCAGTGGCTTTTAGTACACTCACAATGCTCTGCAAGTATCACAATTATCTAGTTCCAGAACATTTTCATCACTTCTAAAGAAATCTTGTACTCATTAAGCAGTTACTCTTCATTATCCCCAGATCCTAACAACCAACTAATCTTCTTTCTGTCTCTATGAAATTACCTACACAGGATATTTCATATACTTGGAATCATGCAATATGTGACCTTTTGTTTGCTCCCTCAGTCCATCCTTCATTCTACTTCTGAGTTAAGTGCCCCTCTCACACATGGCCATAGCATCTTACCCTTGTACTCGCCTTTCACACTATATTCTAATTGCTATCTTGACTGTATACTTTATAGAGTTTAGATTTAAGAGGGTAGGCCCCATGCCCATCTTGTTCCCCCGTTATATCAATAAACACATGATGTTGAATGAATGTTGCTAAAACACAATCTGATCACGATATTCTCTCAATTATGTAACTGGTTTATTGAATAAACTAGACTTAATAGAGTGAAAGCCACTTCCTCTTCCCCAAAGAGAAAGTGATTTTCTCCCACCATTATTTTCAGATTTGCTTTGTTGGGTCAATCTCCTGGATGGTGTCTCAGCTTTTTGGAGGGGCAGAAAAAGTTCAGTCTAAATCAGGAAAGAAACATGACTAGGGAGCTTAACACATGATAGAGGCAAAAGGCATCCCCAGAATGACTGCAAAGGGCAGTCCTGAGATGTAGACTATGCAGCGGGCCTGACAAGCAATCCATCCAGCCTGAGGCAGGAAGATGGGATTTCAGAAAGGACAGTGCAACAGAAAAAAAATACAACTGATAGATTTTCTCATTGACTATATTGATTATTATGTACAAAATTTGGAAGCAGAATTAGTGAAAGGTACATAGAAAACTAAACAATTAAAACCAGGAAGAGTAAAAAGTAGCACAGGGAAATATTATTTGCTCAGCTGCAAATCTGCCTGTTTACTAGGCATGCTAATATAAACATGAAATACTGATTTAATAAAAATAAATCACAATATAATTATATTGGGAAGATGGACAAGAGTACATGTGTATATTGGGAAGAGAAGAGGCAGGTAGTAATGAAAGATATCTAAATCCTCATTTACCATAAAACAAAGTTAATAGAGAATGCTTAAAGTTGAAAAATCAGGATGTAACAGGAATTTTGAAGTAAATACCAGAAGCAACAGAAAAAAGTGTTGAGTTATAAACATGACTGCCTCCAAAAAGTAGAAATCAAAAGGCAGAATGGGGTGGATATAGGGAAATATGTTTTTGTCTTAAGTGTGATAGTGCTGTTTAAATCATTACTATTTGATTAAGCACATTACTTTCATAAAGTCCAATCTAATCTAAATCAAAACGTCCAATTCCCATTCAATTTGAAGCTTCTCCCTTCTCCCAGCTCAATCCTGAATCTGGCTTGGAAACTCATAGCAGGTGTGTGTCCAGACTGGCAATGAAGTCAAGTGGATGAGTCCAGAATGGATTGTGCGCTCTGAGAGCTGCCCTCTCCCATCTCTGCCATTACAACTCTTATTCCTCTTCTTCACTCAAAGTTTCAGCCTAACACACATCTTTCATTAGCTAGAACAGGGGTCCCCAACTCCCCCCTCCACCCACCCCTACCCCCACCTCACACCAGGAGGTGAGCAGCAAGTGAATCAGTGAAACTTCATCTGTATTTACAGCCACTCCCTATTGCTCACATTACTGGCTGAGCTCCGCCTCCTGTCAGATCACCAGTAGCATTATATTCTCATATAAGCACGAACCCTGTTGTGAACTGCACATGTGAGGGATCTAAGCTGCATGCTTCTTATGAGAATCTAACGTCTGTTGATCTGTTACTGTCTTTCATAACCCCCAGATGGACCATCTAGTTGCAGGAAAACAAGCTCAGAGCTCCCACTTATTTTACATCGTGGTGAGTTGTATAATTATTTCATTATATATTACAATGTAATAAAAATAGAAATAAAGTACACAATAAATGTAATGCACTTGAATCATCCCAAAACCATCCCCACCCCCATCCATGGAAAAACTGTCTTCCACGAAACTGATTCCTGGTGCCAAAAAGGTTGGGGACCACTGAGCTAGAATAAATGCTTTCTCTAGCCTCTGGCCTGTGTATACCTTGGGCTAGAAAAACTCTCTTCTCTACCTCCTTTGCCCAATATGTTTTAATCACACTTCACTTCAGGTCTTAGCTCAGAAAGTAGTGACTTCCTCCAGGAAAACGTTCCTAACTTCCAAGTCCAAGTAGTGACCCACCTACGCTACCTCATACTTCCCTTAGCACAACACTGACCATGGTGTATAGTAAGAGCTTAATTGACTATCTCTCTACTAGACTGTAAGCTCCATGAAAGCAAAACTCTCTGTTTTACTCAATAAATACATGTTGAATGAGTAAATTATCAAATCCTCTCTGTAGACAAAACTCTTTAGGAAGACCAACTGTAATTCAAAGTTTGTTTAGTAAATACAGCATCAGAGTTAGTGGAAGTGGGTTAGGATTTGCCCAGAACAGTCCTATTTGTATTGATACCCTGAATTAATTATTAACAGCACTCCCCTTTCACTTTCTATAATGATGCCCCAATTTGGATGATTCATCCTGTGTGACGAATAAGCACTGTAGGGATGGAATATGCCTGCTTCTTAGTAACTAAGCCAGGGCAACTTCTCCTCAGGATGTGCTAGAGATACATGGTCATTATCCTCCTCTGTCTTCTAAGCTTCATGATGGACCAGCCCTCCTCACTCTCTACCCTACCCACAATGATCCAGGTTTTCATTACATGGACTAATGTCTAGCCTCAATTGAAAGGCAACACCACATCTGTTTAGGATGTTTCTGCACAACTGCTAGGATCTATTTATTGTTTCTTTTATAATTAAACTCTCCAGGCCACCTTAATTCCCTGGGGAGGAGGAAGTGGTCAGTAGTAGATACTGTTACTCCCTAGTTTTTCGTACAAAAACCTTGCTAGCTGTACATGCTTCATAACTCAATCACAGAGGAATAGTAGCCAAGTCTGCTAAGATATACTTAATCTGTGGATAGGAAGGTGACAGGAGCTTTCAAACTCATCAGACAGGGAAAAGATATTCGTCTTGATGTGAAGAACCTCACACACTGAATAACACTTGAACCTCCATCAGCAAAATTCAAAATTAAAAAAAAAAAAGAAAGAGGAAATTCCAACCTATCGCTCCTTTAAAATTGCACCTGGGCCTAGCACTTTGGCAGGCTAAGGCAGGCAGACTGCTTGAGCCCAGAAGTTTGAAACCAGTCTGGGTAACATGGAGAAACCCTATCTCAAAAATAATAATAATAATAATAATTACAAAAATTAGCCAGACATGGTGACACACATCTGGAGTCCCAGCTACTTGGAAGGCTGAAGTAGGAGGATTGCTTGAGCCCAGGAGGTTAAGGCTGCAGTGATCCCTGATCATGCCACTGCACTCCAAATGGGTGATAGAGCAAAAGACCCTGTCTCAAAAAAATAAAAACAAACTGCACCTGGAACAAGAAACCAAAAATGTTTAAATACTGCCAAAAAAAAAATTACTTGTTTCTCAATCAAGGAATTCAGTTCCCAGTTTAGCTGGATTTGTTTGTGGAGTGTTTTAAACATGTATTTATTGTTTTAAGCTTCGTGGAGTTATCCAAAATGCACAGCTGACAAGGTTTCTGTAGGTAAAACTAGGGGATAACGGCATTCACTGCTGATCACTTCCTCTTCCCCAGGGAATTAAGATGCCCTGAAGAGTTTAATTATAAAACAAACAATAAATAGATCCTAGCACAGTTATGTAGAAACACCCTAAATAGACGGGGTGCCCCTTTGGGGGAAAAGTGATGCTACGATGTAGAAATATATCATTTCACAGTTGGTAGAACTTGGCATGTACCAGCAGTGTACGGAGGGCTTGGCGGGACTCCAGGAGCAGTCCAGTATTTCTCCACTCCCCTTCTCAGATGCTTCCGATTCCCATTCCCCTGGCTATTGGGTGTTTTAACCATCTTCTATCAACAACCTTGGCGCAGCAGCCACAGCAGCAGCAGCCTGCTCCTTTGTAAATGATGGGTATATGGTAACTGTGGCTGTGACTGCGAGACAATTAAGGCTGTCAATTCAGTCAGTCCTCTATCCGCAGCTCAGTTAGACAAGGCTCTTTTAAACGACGTGATATTGTGTGTTCTCTTTTTAAAGACCTTGCCTCAATCCTCCAAGCAGGAGCTTTATCAGATGTTCTAGTTTCTCTTAGGCTCCAGCTGTTTGGAGGGATGAGCCACAAATACCACATTCAGTAATATGGCCCTATTGATACATAAAATGATTTGAGGGACTTCACTATTCCAGGACAACCTTCAGACTGAAGGAAATTTCAAAATGTCATCTTAGCCTCCCAAAAACAAAATTCGATAAAAATTAGCAGGCTAACTTTAAACAAAATAATACTCCCCACCCCACCCCACCCCTTATTTCCTGACCTCACAAAGGAATTGTTTGCATATATTGTAATAACTGTTCCCATATAATGTTGAAATTTGGCGACAGGCAGGGAATAGAAAGAACCATATAAGCCTGTTAAACCAAACTGAATTTGGCCTCAGTATGCCTCTGTACTCAAGTCCTTACATTTAAAAATAAAAAATAAAAAACTGCCACCCAACTTAGTACAGAAACTAACTGGAAGACTAACTTAAGAGTAATGTACAGGTATACTCTGGTAACAAATAGCTGAGTCTCCGTCAACTACAGCAGCTGAGCTTCAATCAGTTGCAGGCAACCAACTGATTCAAATAAAGTGAAAACACTGAGGTGCAACCAATTAAGCTGTCTATTTTATTTCCATTGTCTGTCGATAAATGCTGCCTTCCCATGTTGCAGGCCAGAGTTCACAGGACTTGTTCTGGTTCTGAGGGCTGCCTGATTCATGAATCATTTTTTGTTCAATTAAACTCTGTTAAATTTAACTTGCCTAAGGTTTTTTCTTTAAAAGAAAAAGCCAAATACCTTTTTTAAAAAAAAATGATTTCTGCGAAATCATTTCTCTAATACATCACAAAAGAAAGGAAAAAATCAGCAAAAAAAAGTTGAAATCAAATATGGAAAATATTACATTCTAACACCATAAACTTCATAAACTGATAACACAGAAAGGAAATGGAATTCCAAAACGTAACTAACATAATGTGGCAAGGCTTTCCATTTACTTTTTCCTCACCTCTCAAAATCTAGATTGTGAGTCATAAAGATCATGGAAATGCTCATTCAGATCCTCAAATTTGGAGAGTAACTAACTGAGCTGGTATCTTTTCCCGCTTTTAGCAGGGGCATGATGGAAATGGCTGCTATAGAGAAATAAGTGAAATGAAAGAAGCTTTTTAGAAAGAAGTTAACTTTTGGATGAAGTGATAGGGCTCCAGAGCTGCAGGTTGAATTGGAGAACAGATCCAAAGCCTATGGTACTACCCTCCCCACTCTCGCCCCATGTTCTCACCATGTGAATGGGATATACTTCTTATCTAGGTGGAAGAAACCTGGTTCGGGGCCCTTACTAAAGTATCAGAAGCCCAGGGATTTTAACTAAAATACTCCCTTAACTGAGTCTTCCATCCCCTGCCATGTCCCCAAATTATAAAAAGAGGTTAAGCACCAAATGTCCAATTTTCAACTGTGATTTTTAATACAAATAACATTGATTTCAGATAAAGTGGAAAGTGATAAGGAAATTATGTACACTATGCGAGAACAATCAAAAGCTATAGATGGAGCTGTCCAAGTAAAGAATGAGAAAAGTAAAAAATATCAAGGAAAATCTGCAAGAACATTACAGCAAAAAAGGCAGAGAAAAGGAAAGAACAGAAAAGACAAAGAAATCAGTCCAAGCAAAAATGTTATCTAAAGAAGAGAAAAAAATTATCACCACAAATAATTAAATGATATAAGCAAATAATATGAGCTCCATGTAACAAAAGCTCTTTTTAAAAGACTATATTTTTATTTTTGCTCAAATGTACATAAACTCCAAAAGGGCACAGAACTCACGAATAACACTGGTTATGTATGCGGGAGGTAAACTGGATGGATGGAAGACGACAGTGAGTATTTTCACATAGAGCTTCTCTTTGATTTTTGAACTATGTAGCTATATTACCTGCTTATTTTTTTTAACTAAGCAAAAATGAATTCTGGTTAACAAAAAAGAACAGAAGCTCAAATGCAAGATGATTAAAGGAGATGAAAAGGGAGACTGCAGATATAAGAAACTAATTGAGGATCAAAACCATGCCAGTACAGAACTAATAAATAAAATGGAGGGCAGAAGGCATAGAATTGGTAGGGCCAAGATTCACATAAGTGGCAATGAAAAATAAACTTGTGATAATCAAATGATTGCAAATTACTAACTCAAAGCTGTCAGAGAAAGCTAACAGTAAAGAAGGAAAGACAAAAACAATCCAAAAGACATTTGATGCCCCTAAAGCAGAGAACCCATCAAAGAGATCAGAAAAGCATCCAAAAATGTAATAGGAAATTTTCCTGAAGAAAAACATAAATATGCAAAACAAAAAAGCACACAGATCAGGAAAAATTGTTCCAGAGCACTCATCATATTCTGGTGAAGTTACTCAACTTCAAAAATAAGGAAAGAATTTTTCAGGCATATGAGGGGGGTGGGAGCAAACTGGTACAAAGGATGGTAGAGTAGGTGGGGAGGATCAGGCTGTGATCAGTCTTCTCACAATAATATTCAAAGACAAGACAGTAGAAACGTGTCTATGACATTCTAAAGGAAAATACATCCAAGAATATTATACCCAGTCATGATGACATTCAAATAAAAAGGCAACAGGCAAACATTCTAAACCATGAAAAACTCAGGGAATACAATACACATGAACCTTTCTTAGGAAACAAGATATGAGTTTTCAATCTATCCAATTGAGATGTATCAAAATGAAGAACACATAATAAAAGAATTAGTAGTAAAAGTCCTCCCATTTAAGGCCAGGTGCAGTGGCTCATGCCTGCAATCCCAGCACTTTGGGAGGCCAAGGCAGGTGGCTCACCTGAGGTCAGGAGTTCGGGACCAGCCTGGCCAACATGGTGAAACCCCGTCTCTACTAAAAATACAAAAATTAGCTGTTCATGGTGGCACGCACCTGTAGTCCCAGCTACTTGGGAGACTGAGGCAGGAGAATCATTTGAACCCAGGAGGTGGAGGTTGCAGTGAGCCGAGATCGTGCCACTGCACTCCAGCCTAGGCGACAGAGTGAGACTCTGTCTCAGGGGAAAAAAAAAAAAAAAAGTCCTCCCATTTAAATATATATAATTTTTTGACAACTGTGTGAATTATCAAAATAGAAGGAATACAGTATAAACTATAACAATTCAAAAATAATAATATAACAAGATAAAAAGGAGGCGAGAAAGTCGAAGAATAAAAATGATAATGTCAGATGGTCATGATGGCTCACACTTATAATCCCAGCACTTTGGGAGGCTGAGGTGGGTGGATCACCTGAGGCCAGGAGTTCAAGATCAACCTGGCCAACATGGTGAAACCCTACCTCTACTAAAAATACAAAAATTAGGTGGGCATGGTACCAGGCGCCTATAATCCCAGCTACTCGGGAGGCTGAGGCAGGAGAATTGCTTGAACCTGGGAGGTGGAGGTTGCAGTGAGCTGAGATTGTACCACTACACTCTGGCCTGGCGACAGAGTGAGACTCCATCTCAAAAAATTAAAAAACAAAAAAATGCTAATGTCTTCAAATTTCATGTAAGGAATTTCAATTAATACTATATAAAACTGAAGCATGTGTATATAAAACTAAGGTAGATCTAACTACACACAAAAACTTTAATTTTTCATATTCTCTTATGTTAAAAGGGATCATGGGATGATTTAGAAAATAATAACTCTTGTGGTAAAAAAAAAAAACATTAAGTTAAATTGAAACAATTCTTTTAGGTTTACTTCAATGTATTTTAATTTTCTTAGATTCAGGTGAAATTAAAATTGTATCTAATAAAATAGTTTGTGGCGTATAATCCTATTCTTAAAGTAGATTATCTTTCTATATAGGTGCACAAAATAATATTTGAAATGACGGTTACTAATGTCAATGTCAATTGTTTCAGGTACAGTAGTGGGATTTGAGGCTGTTTCTTTTCCTTTCTTTACTGTTTAAATTCTTTACAGTGAGCAAGTATTAATTTTACAAAAGAAAGTGATATTTTAAAAATACAAACCAAGGTTCACATAGATCAAATTGGTTTTCAGTTCAATTCTATGAGTATATTTATAAGCACTTACTATATGCCAAGTCCGATGCTAGACCTTGGGAATAGATTGGCAAAGAATATAAACATTACTTCTGCCATCACACCGCTTTGTCTAGTGAAGGTTTTTACTTCATTCACATCCACTTACCTGAAATCATTTGAACCTTAGTCTGCACAGATGACAATGTTTAATGGCAACTTTATAGAAAGTCCTTCTTTGGGCTAAATTTATGAGGAGGCCATGCAGACAGATACCTTTAAGGATAGCAACATTTTTGTTTCAATGTCAAAATCATTTTAATCTGCTACATTTTGCCCACATTGATTTGGGTACTTGAGAGATGGTGGAGTAGGAAGCTGGTTATGAATTCATTTTCCAGCTCCAACAATTAATGCCACTGAGACTTTGATGGAGTCATTTAATCTGATCCTCCATTTCTTTTCCTGTGAAAATTGGGGACATAAATGTATTGTTATAAGGATACAATTAAGTGTTAAAATATATAAAGCATTTAGAACAGCATCTCAAACACAGTAGGAACTAAATGTTAGCTAACATTATTTTTAAATTGCATTACTTCCATCAAAATCACGATTTATTAAGATATTTGTCATCGTTGGTTCTATTGTCATCAAGGTGGTCTAAAATTAATTTTAAAACTTTTCTAGACTGTGTGAGCACATAATTAAAAACATTTAAAAGTAGGGAAGGTTCTTTTTGGGTTAAGAAGTTACCTAAAGTAAATTAGCTCTTTTAACCTTTTTGATAAATGAAACTCTGATATAGTCATATTATAAATGACAAAAGGCATACAATAAAAGGTTTGTAGTCACCAAATTACAAGGTATTATTACAAAAGGATAGATTATGTGTCTGATTAGCCTTGAGGCAAGGAGCTTGGAGTATCTTAATTGCTTGTTACTTTTCCTCCACCTTCTATTGATAAACTTGAAGATAAAAGAGGGTAAATTTGATTTACTCAGGCAAAGAGAACAGATGTTACATGTTATAAATTATACTAAAAGCCAGTAAGATAAGAGAACGCATATACACGGTTGTCTCAGTATCTCCAATTTAATTTATGTGGTACAAGTGGAAACATTAGGAAAGTTTTTGTTTCTTCCTGCCCAGTACTGATTAAATCAATATGAAGAATCGCCCACTAAGTTAATCATCCCAAAGGCAATGTTCTTTATGACTTCTAAGTTATTGTGACAATAAAAATACTAAGAATCATAGATTTCTGATAACAAAACCAGGGAACAAACCAAGAAAATAGAAGGATACATAAAATAAGTGAGAAAAAAATTATTACAGATTAGATAACCATGACTTAGGGTTAAAAGTCTCAAATATTAACTCAGTAGAGGAGAGGGTATTCTTACTAGTTTGGTGAAGAATTATCATCTATATACAGCCCAAAGGGGAAAAGCGATAGGAAATCAGCAAAACATAACATATAGAAAAAGAGGACATTTAGAGGATGGGTTGGTTTTTATCATAATGTGAGCTTCAAAAGGGACTCCTACGTTCCCCAAATTGCCATACTCTAAAATTCTCCTCAAAGGCAGTACTATAATCCACAGGTTTCACAGATACAAGAAAAAAGAAAAGCAGGTATTATTTCTTCTTTCAATCTGAACCTAGACAGAAAGGATATCCTACAATGTTAAACACCCAAACAGGAGCAATATAGCTGAAGTTATTCAATTCAAACCAGAGGTTTGATATTGCAATTCTGTTCTGAAATTCTCTAGGAATCTTAGAAATCCAAGGTTTTAATTAACTTTGTTCCATGTCTTAGTTTAAACAGTTAAGAAAAATAAAATGGGGCCAGGCACAGTAGCTCACGCCTGTTCTCCCAGCACTTTGGGAGCCTGAGGTGAGTGGATCCCATGAGGTCAGGAGTTCAAGATCAGCCTGGCCAACATGTCGAAACCCTGTCTCTACTAAAAACACAAAAATTAACGCGGGATGGTGGTGGGTGCTTGTAACCCAGCTAATCAGGAGGCTGAAGCAGTAGAACCACTTGAACTTGGAAAACAGAGGTTACAGTGATCAGTAATCGTGCCATTACACTCCAGTCTGGGTGACAGAGTGACACTCTGTTGAAAGAAAGAAAGAAAAGAAAAGAAAGAGAGAAGGAAGGAAGGAAGGAAGGAAGGAAGGAAGGAAGGAAGGAAGGAAGGAAGGAAGGAAGGAAGGAAAGAAGGAAGGAAGGAGGGAAGGAGAGAGAGAAGAGAAGAGAAGAGAAAAGGGAAGTTGAGTAAGGGGTCAGGCCAGGCCAAGTGTTTATTATAAATGGAGATGTAATAATACTAATTACCACATATAGAGCACTTAGTATGCTTCAAGTATGAGGCTAAATCCTTTACTTACATCACATATATATTCTTTTATAAAACTCCTAGTAAGCAAATATTTCTGCTTTACAAATGAAAAAGCACAGGATCATAACAATTAAGTAACCAGAGGTTGCACAATTCCCTGTGACCTCACAATCTCGTCCCTCAGGCCTTTGTTCTCTGGCTAACACCTTTGAAGGCCTACATGGCACTGAAATCTTCAAACAGAAATAAGTTTATTAAAACAACATTCTGTAAAGGGGGTTTTCTTTACTGCCTATTTTCCTCCACTTAAGGCCCAGGAATCTCACCTTATATAGCCTATTAGTTTCTCCCACTCTAAATATCTATTTCTAACCATTTCTGGAGGACTTAATAAAGCAGCACTTTGTTGAAAACAGTAACAACAAAGACTGGATCCACACTATGGAATGAAACAGTTGATCAACAATCAGTTAATCAAGCAAAGTGATTTAACAAACTACAAATGGAATTTGTAATGCTTCTTATTTTCACTTCTAGTCTTCCCAAGCCATTAGGAAGTGTAGATGAGAAAAAATGTCTCTACTTTCATCCTGTTCATCTTTCTCTTCCCTGTTGTCCAGATTCTGTGGATCTCCTTCTGTATGGCTGACATACTTCTGGTCCCAGACCAGTCCTCACTGGGATGAGATTGCATTCCATGTGGATCTGCCGTAATAACTGCAGATGCTCTCAATCTCTGTCTGGAGTCACACGAAAATCACTTGAAGTAGTGAATCTTTATCAATGGCACATCTTCACTGTCTCTGCAGAAATGCCTGTTACTAATTAATTAATCCCTACCACTTCACCTGTACTGGCTTCCCCCTGGGACCTCTAACCTCCATGCTTTCAGCATTCTTCCTGGCAGCCAACTGTAGGAGTGGTGTGTTGTGGTTCCAGCTTTCTCAAAGGAAGAGTAACTTCCTGACAGAGATCCAACTTAAAAATTCCTCCTTCACTGGTCAAATTCTGGGTGCCATAGTATCTCTACTGAAGACAAGTGCTCCGATTTGTAGTTTTTAAATCACTTCCCCCACTGTCTTCTGGGTTTCCCTTCTTGGTTCACCATAGGCTCTGGCTTTAAATGTTCTTCAAGATGGCATAAGATTTAAATCCAATCTAAATGTTAGAAAATCTCCTTAAACTTTGTTAACTACAAAATAAGAACGAAGAAAAGCAGGAGGAACAGAAAAAAGGCAAGCAGAAGGGCAAAAAGAAGAAGGAAAAAGAGAGAGGAGTGATACTCAACAGAGAAATGCAGACATCAGGAATCAGTCAGGGTGAAATGTGATCACAACAGCACTGTAACTCTGCCTGTACCTTGACAGCCCAGGCATAGTTCCAAAGTCATCTCTGCATCAGGTCAGTGCGTCTGACATCCATCCTGTCTTGAGGATCCCCTCCATCCTCCCACCAGCCCAAAGTTCCCAAATACCATAAGCAGACTTTCAAGCCCAGCATCTGAGTCTAAAGGCATAGCAGCATAACACTTAAAATCTCTGTCATTCAGAGCCTCACTATGGCATTCATACAAAAAAAAAAAATCAAATTGGAAGCTTTTCAATCATAATTTAATTTCAGGCATGCTCATATTTAAAAAGGTTAAAATTATTTAATTGATTTTGTTTGAGATTTTTAACAAAATTAGATAGTAGAAAGAAATGTGAAGTATAAATATTAGAAAACAATATCATCCCTATTTACAACTGATATGATTGTACACCTGGATAACCTAAGAGACTCCACTGGAAAATAAATAGAAATGAAGTGGAGTATAAAGTTAATACACAGAAACCAACAGTCATCCCACATCCAAACCACAGCCATAAGCCAACATAATGGAAGAGATAATTCTGTATATAAGAGCAGCAAAGAGGATTAAATACCTGAAAATAAACTTAACAAGAAATGTGCAAAATTTATATGAGAAAGACCTTGAAATAATCTCAAAAGACACAAAGTAGACCTGAAAAATAGATATACCATGTTCTTGGAAAGTAACTCTCAGCATTATAGATACATCAATTATCCTAATTAATCCATAATTTTAATATAATCCTCATAAAATACTAATAGATATTCTGAAGTAGACAAGCTGGTTCTAAAGTTCTACAGGGAAAAATGAAGAATAACCAGAAAACTCTTAAAAAGTAGAAAACTGGCACTACAAGATATCTTAGTTGATATCTGAAAAAACCTGTTGGATCTACATTTTATACTACATGGAGATAAGTTCCAAATGTATCAAATATTTAATCATAAATCTTAAAACCACTAATGTACTAGAACATGTAAGTGAATTGCTTTATAACCGTGGCATTGTGAAGGCCTTTCTAACTTACCTTTTAAAATCCTAAAGCCTAAAAGAAAAGGTAAAAGTCAACAGAATGAAAACTAACCATTTTTTTCATAGAAAAAAACACATAAGCAAAGTCAAAAGGCAAATAATATTAGATAATTTATTTGAAACATACCACTAAGTACTAATCTCCATTTTATGTTTTTAAAAAACATCTAGAAATTGAGATGGAAAAGATTAGCATCCCAATGAAAAAAAAATGGACAAAGACATGTCTAGCTACAGATGAAACATATGACCTTAAACATGTGATCATAAGCTCAATCTCACTCATAAGGTCCAAAAATATGACAAAAGGCACTGTTGGTGAGGCTGTGCAAGTAATTCATACATGGCTGGTTAAAGTGCAAAATGTTAAAACTCCCAGGAAGAACAATTTAGCAATATCTATCAAAATTACAAATAAATTTGCCCTCTAACTTAGCAATCCCACTTCCAAACAATCATTTTATAGGTATACCTGCACATAGAATAAATTACACATATACAAGATAATTTTTATAGCATTGTTGATAATATCCAAAGACTAGAAACCATCCAAGTATGCACCAAGAGGATGCTGACTAAATAAACTATGATACATTCACACAAACAATGATTATGCAATCTGGAAGTTCTATATGTACTTATTCAGAAAAATTTCCAAAAATAATGTTAATGAAGAAAGATACAGAAGAATGCATACAGTATATTACTCTCCATATAAGAGAGAGGACAGAAGAAAATATATTTGTATCTGCATCTACATAAATACTGGAAGAATAAATAAGAAACTCATAGGAGGCAAGGGTGAGGATCAGGGAGAACAAGGACAGGAATGGGAACATGACTCCTGTTATTTTGAATGTATCCTCCCATAGTTCATGTGTTGGAAACTTAATCCCCAATGCAACAGTGATGGGAGGTGGGGCCAAAGGGGAGGTTCTTAGGTCATGAGGGCCCCAGCTTCCTCATAAATGGATTAATGCCAATTATAAAAGGGCTTGGGGCTGTGAGTTCAATGTCTTGCATGTACTCGCTCTCTCTCACTCTCTGTCTCTCTCTGTCTCTCTTGTCATGTGATGCCTTCTCCCACGTTATGATGCAGCAAGAAGGCCCCTACCAGATGTGATCCCTCAATCTTGGACTTCCAAGCCTCCAGAACTGTAAGAAATAAATCTTTGCTCTATAAATTACCCAGTCGGTGGTATTCTGTTATAGCAGCACAAAACAGACTAAAACAACTTCTGAATGTATGCTTTTTGTATTGTTCTGAATTTGAAACCATGAGAATATACAGAAAATTAAAAGCAAATTTAAATAAAAAATACTAGCTTGCAGAAGACCATTAAATACTTTTTAAAAACTTAATTCTCCAAAATGTCTTAAGTTCCCAGAAGAAACCATATTTCAAGGGCTCCCATGGTGTGGTGGAAGGCAAGTCCCAACTCTCTTGCCTTCCCCACAAGTTGGTCCCAAACCACTTACCCAGCTTCAATCCCCTAGATGTACCCTTCATTCCAGCCGTTTACCAGCTGTTAATATGTGTGACAGGGTCTTATAGAGGGGAAAAAAAAAAAAGGGTTAGAAGTTATGAAGAGGAGACAGCCAACTACAGGTATGAAAGGGAGTATCTATAAAGAGAGATCTCCTTGGGTGAGCCTGTGTTAGGACTGAGTGGGTCCAGATTCCTGAATGTTTGTGACATGGGCCCATAGACTCTTCAACAACATCAACCACAAGACAATATTAAGACTATATCCTCAATATTGGAGCTGGTCTCAGTTCTTTCACTTAGGAAAGGAGATCTCAATGCTAAGAGCCTGTAGATAGTCTCTATGAACTCCATTAGTTCAGTATGCAGCACATTGCATTATTGGTCCTAAATTTTACCTCTCTGTACCTATACCCTCTGCCAAGTTACTTAGCAGTTGACCCACCTGTTTGCTCATACATTGAGTTCTTTTTTGAAAGAAAAACATTTTTTATTTCATAATTTAAAATGAATGTCTCAAAATACAAATGTTATTTGGAGGTAACTGCTATGGGCTGAATTATATACTCCGAAATTAATATGCTGAAGTCCTAATCACCAGTACCACAGAATATGACTATTTGGAGACAGGGGTTCTCAAAGGTTAAAGTTAAATGAAATCATTAGGGTGGGCCCTAATCCAATATGATTGATCTCCTTATAAGAAGAGGAGATTAGGACACAGACAAAGACCATGAGAGGACACAGGGTGAAGACAGCCATCTACAAGCTAAGGAGAAAGACCTCAGAAGAAATCAACCACGCTGACACTTTGATCTTGGACTTGTAGCCTTCGGGACTGGGAGAAAATAAATTTTTATTGTTTAGGCCACCCAGTCTGTGGCATTTGTTACTGCAGTCCTACAGTCCTAGCAAACTAACACAGATTTTGGTACCAACAAGTGGAGTGTTTCTTTTACAAGTACCTAAAAATGTGGAAGTCACTTTGGACCTGGGTAATGAGTAGACAGTGCCTTAAACATCATACTTCCATAGGAAAGTGCATTAAGTAACAAGGTAAGGTGCCAGAAACATACTTCCTCTAGTATTGGGAAATTGAGCTCTCTGTTCCCATCATGCCTATATCTCCTCAGTTTAAAAATTGAGTGTGATTCAGCCTTGGAGGCTACAGATAGAGAATGGGGAACTATCCTCACGCTGGTCAGTCATCAGGGCAAAGCACAGGGATAGGTGCCAGAGCCAGTTGTCTGAGGTGAATGCTTCAAGAACTTAACCTCCCACCTAGAGTTGCCAGATAAAATTACAGGACACCCAGTTAAATTTTATTTTCAGGCCGGGCGCAGTGGTTCACACCTGTAATCCCAGCACTTTGGGAGGCCGAGGCAGGTAGATCACGAGGTCAGGAGATCAAGACCATCCTGTCTAACACAGTGAAACCCCATCTCTACTAAAAATACCAAAAATTAGCCAGGCGTGGTGGCGGGTGTCTATAGTCCAAGCTACTTGGGAGGTTGAGGCAGGAGAATGGCATGAACCTGGGAGGCGGAGCTTGCAGTGAGCCAAGATGGCACCACTGCACTCCAGCCTGGACCACAGAGCGAGACTCCTCAAAAAAAAAAAAAAAAAAAAAAAAAAAAAAAAAAAAATTCAGATAAATAGCTCATTTTAAAAAAACAAAAGTACATCCCAAATATTTCATGGAACATTCTTATATTTAAAAAGTATTTATCATATATCTGAAAATCAAATTTAATTCTGCATCCTGCATTTTTACTTGTTAAATCTGGAGAAGTGATTCTTGCCCAGGATTGAATCTATAACATTAATGAGAAACAGTGATGGGGTGGTTTCAGACACTGTTCAAGAAAGGGGGGGCAGAAGAAAAGGGATGTCACAAAACGTAAATTTCTCATCGACAGATGAATAAACAAAATGCGTTTTATACATACAATGGAATGTTATTCAGCCTGAAAAAGAGATGAAATTCTGAAAACATGGACGAACCTTGAAACCATTATGGTAAATGAAATAAGCCAGACACAAAAGGACAACTTTTGCATGGTACCACTTATAGGAGGCACCTAAAACAGGCAAATTCATAGAGATTACCAGGAGCTGCGGGTAGGGGAGGATGGAGAGCTACTATTTAATGGATACAAAGTTTCTATTTCAGAGGATAAAAAGTTCTAGAAATGCATAGTGGTGATTATTGCACAATATTGTAAATGTATTTAATGCCAATGAGTTGTACACTTAAAAAGAGTTAAAATGGTAAATTTTGTTGTGTATATTTTACCACAATAAAAAAAAAATGTACATTTCTAGAAAAGAGAATCCCCAAACCTCCTTGCCACTAACTGAAGCAGTTTTCTGCAAGCCAGTCAGCCATTTGTCAGCAAGGGATATATATCAGTTGAGAGCTAATACATGACTTTTTAATGACTTGCATGTAGGTATATGTCTTAGTCCATTTTGTGCTGCTATAACAGAATACTACAGACTGGGTAATTCATAAAGAGTAGAGATTTATTTCTTACAGTTCTAGAGGCTGGGAAGTCCAAAGTTGAGAGGCCTGCATCTGGTATCATCCCATGGTAGAAGGCAGAAGGACAAGAGAGCGTATTGAGGGGGAATGGGGTCAAACCTATCCTTTTATCAGGAACCTACTCCCACAATAATGGCATTAATCCATTCATGAGGGCTGGGCCCTCATGATCCAATCACCTCTTAAAAGTCCCACATCTGTTTGGTTTTCTGTTCTTGCGCATGTTCTCACTCATAGGTGGGAACTGAACAATGAGATCACTTGGACTCGGGAAGGGGAACATCACACACCGGGGCCTATCATGGGGAGGGGGGAGAGGGGAGGGATTGCACTGGGAGTTATACCTGATGTAAATGACGAGTTGATGGGTGCTGACGAGTTGATGGCTGCAGCACACCAACATGGCACAAGTATACATATGTAACAAACCTGCACGTTATGCACATGTACCCTAGAACTCAAAGTATAATAATTAAAAAAAAAAAAAAAAAGTCCCACATCTGGGCCAGGTGCAATGGCTCATGCCTGTAATTCCAGCACTTTGGGAGGCTGAGACAGGCAGATCACGAGATCAGGAGTTCGAGAACACCCTGGCCAACATAGTGAAACCCTGTCTCTACTAAAAATACAAAAAAAGTAGCTGGCTATGGTGGCGGGTGCCTGTAATCCCAGCTACTCGGGAGGTTGAGGCAGGAGAATTGCTTGAACCTGGGAGGCAGAGGTTGCAGTGAGCTGAGATGATGCAAGTGCACTCCAGTGTGGGCAACAGTGTGAGACTCCACCTCAAAAAAAAAAAAAAAGGCTGGGTGTGGTGGCTCATGCCTGTAATCCCAGGACTTTGGGAGGCCAAGATGGATGGATCACTTGAGGTCAGGAGTTCGAGACCAGCCTGACCAACATGGTGAAACCCCGTCTCTACTAAAAATACAAAAAATTAGCTAGGTGTGGTGGTGGGGCCTGTAATCCCAGCTACTCGGGAGGTTGAGGCAGGAGAATCACTTGAACCTGGGAGATGGAGGTTGCAGTGAGCCAAGCTCATACCATTGCACTCCACCCTGGGCAACAAGAGCAAAACTCCGTCTCAAAAAAAAAAAAAAAAAAAAAGTCACACATCTGAACACTGTTGCACTGGGGATTAAGTTTTGAACACACGAACTTTGGGGGATATATACAGGGCATAGCAGTATATATGACTAGATTGTGCACTCCTTTTTGTTACAAAGTCATGCTTCTTTATATCTACCCTAGTGTTATGCACATAGTAGGTGCTGAAATTACTGATTAAAATAATTAATGCCTTTGGCCATACACAGTTGTCCAGTAGTATCCACAGGGGACTGGTTCCAGGACCCACTGTGGGTGTCAAAATCCAAGGATTCTCAAGTTCCTTATATATAATAAAATGGTGTAGTATTTGCACATAACCTATCCCCATCTTCCCATATATGTTAAATCATCTCTAGATTACTTATAATACCGAGTACAATGAGCATGCTATATAAATACTTGATATACTACATTGTTTAGGGAATAATGACCAAAAAAAATCTGTACATCTTCAGTACAGGTGCAGCTAATCTTTTCTTTTCTTTTTTTTTTTTTTTTTTTTTTTTTGAGACAGAGTCTCAATCTGTTGCAGGGCTGGAGTTCAGTGGTGCGATCTCGGCTCACTGCAACCTTCGCCTCCTGGGTTCAAGTGATTCCCCTGCCTCAGCGTTCCAAGTAGCTGGGACTACAGGCGCGCGCCAGCACACCTGGCTAATTTTTTTGGGTGTGTTTTAGTAGAGACGGGGTTTCACCATGTTGGCCAGGATGGTCTTGATTTCCTGACCTTGTGATCCACCCGCCTTGGCCTCCCAAAGTGCTAGGATTACAGGGGTAAGCCACCACGCCAGTCAATCCATTTTTTAAAAAATATTTTCTATCCATGGTCGGTTGAATCCACAAATGCAGAACCCGCAGGTACAGAGGACTGACTGTGTTCCTTTTTGGTCAGTGCAAATTAGCTTATGTCAGCAGCTTCCCATCTATTGAACATTTTTACTAATGACTCATTATGACTTCTGAGTGGCTCTTCTGGACCAATTTTTACTATCTGAACAGATTTTAAGACATTACATTGTCCTTGTTAGCCTGCTTGCTGCTCTTACAGTAGCTTACAGAGCAATAAGTAATTTATATGTCAAATACTTAAGAGACCGATATCTACCAAAAGAACTTCACAAGAACTTTGAACCTGGAAAATAATATCTACAGTGTTCTTGTAAATATTGATCTTTTAAGTGTTCAGGTAAAAAAAAAAATCCTCATCCCTCTATGAACCCGACATCAGATGAATGGCTATAATAAAACCCAATGAAACAAATTCATTTTATTACATCTTTAAATATGAAAACAATATCCCCCAATATGACAACTATGAACATAACTTACAAGAAAGAATTATCAAACTGGATTGACAAGTGAAAAAACACTGGATTAACTGTCAGAAGATGAGTCTCTCCCCACATCATTTGTTTCCTCATGTGTAAAAGAGGTTCAAAAATATCTAACTCATCTACCTCACAAGTTTGTTTTGAATCAGATAAGACAGTAACTTTGAGTACACTTTGGAAACCTGTAAAGTACTATTCAATATTATGTTGATGCCATAAACTTCAAGAGTGAAACTGAACTTATCCCAACCATAGATAAGGAGCTAAACCATCAGCAAAACTTTTGCATTAGGAAGTCCAACATGATATCTAATCCTTAGGAGATTATATTCATATTCCAGTAAACACATTAGATTCTAGGGCAATAATTAATAGGATAGTAAATAGGACCACGTGTCTGGACCAATTCCCAGTATTTATTCAAAAAAGTCACTGAAGTAACCAACATTTGGTTTGGGAGTATTTGAAGAGGGTGTTTGACATATTCAACAGATAAGAAGTACATAATTTTCTAGAGATGAAGTAAAAACCCACGTTTAAACAATATGTGAAATAATGAAGTCATCAAATAAGTTGTAGACAAGCTAGTATCTTATAAACTACATACTGTGCCAAGTACAGACAGCTATTATCTAATGAGATCTTTTTCCTTGGTGGACTCTAGACACTATGGCAAAAGTCATGTTCATTAGAAGTCTGAATGTTCCAGTTGGAAACAATTTCTGCTATCTGAGCCAAAAACGTTAAATGGTTCCTAACATAATTGTATTGCCTTGGCCTCATCAATGTTTCATTCTAGCCAACTAAGCTGAGGGTCTCTCTCTCTTTCACGAATGACTCTCAAAAATGTACGCAAGAATCTCCCCTTTTTTGAGAGCATGATGTAGGTAGGTAAGGACAGAATAAGTAGGAAGAGGCTTATAGAATATCAATTTCAATGTTAAAAAAGAAAGTTACAAGGATCATGGACTTATTCAATTTCTAGGGAAAAAAAATATATCCCCGGACTCTACTAAGGAAGCACAGAAAATGGTGTAAGAGTTTTGAAAATTATATTTGTTTGCTCTGAAAGATAAATAAAGAGAGTTTAACACCCAACTTTGGAAGTTCTTAGTGATTCTCCAATTTGGTTAGAAAATTAAATTAATTTACTTCAAGATTCTCAGGGTTAAAAGATTTATTCTTAAGAAGGTCTCTATTTGAATTGTTATTGTTGAGGACAGATTTAAAATGCATTAGGTATATTCAGAAAACTAAACAGAAAAATAACAACACTAATTAGGCTGACCCTCCTGCCTCCAGAAAGTTAAGATATACATTTGACAGGTAATTAAATGCAATATTCTAAAATGGGAGTGAAATCAACAGAGAAACTCAGCAGAATACCAATAGCAGAGCAGCTTATGTTTTTCTTACCTTCTTTGACTCCCACAGAATGTTTTCCACTAAAGTGCCACTAAAATGGATATTTAGCACCACTGCCAAAACAAAGAGCTTCTCCTTGGGAATAATGCATATTTCGCATATGGTTACAGAGGTAATTGGGTGCTGAAAAAAAAAAAAGAGCTTTAACATTTTATACACAGGGGCCCAAATTCTGGTTTTGTCACTCACCAGCTTGTGATACTGAGTTACTTAATCTCTTCAATTTTCAGGTTTTTTTCTTCTGTAAAACGTAGACAACAATATCTACCTTGCAAGACTGTTAGGAGAATAGGAAATTTTATAAATATTTATATAGCCCATTACAGTGCTGGAGCATAATATATTCACAAGAAAAGTTTTTGAACTGCATACATGTTAAGAATGAATGTCAATCTCAGAAGTAATCCCTGAAAGAGAACATCATAATTGCAATGATAATAGCTATTATTTTCCTGAAAAGGATGTAGTTAACTTCTCTTGGGACTATTATTAGTGCTAACAAAGATCTAACTTTGCTCTGAGCACTTAGGCCCCAACCATAAGCAGATTTAATCCACGTCATTATTCTCTTTTAAAACGGTTACAACAGTATGAAACAAGGAAGGTTTTGATTGGATAACTAAAGGGATTTTTTTACCTGCTGTGATTCTGATCGGCTGAGAGGAAACAATAAACCAATCACATGTAGGTTGACCTACAAGACTTATTTTCCAACCCAAAAAAAAAAAAAAAATGGACATTTTAGAAAAAGAACATCATCTCCAAATGGGAGGAGAGAGTTGTGTTTTTCTGTCACATTAATCGTCTCCCTCCTGTTGTATTTCTTTAGAACCACTCGGAATAACATTTGCAAATAAAATGAAAAAGTAATGCTCGTGTTTCATTTAAGGGCTTGCAAAATGCTAATGAGATTTTTGAATTCAAAAAATCCTCACAGAAATAAACAAAAATATTAAAAGGGAATCCATAAAAATTAATCAAGGTAAGTGCAGAAAAAAAATTCAGAGACTGAATACATATTTTATGTCAATGAATAGGTCTGCTTGGGTTTAATGACAATAAAAAAAAAAAGTATGGCCTATTTGTGGTGATTTCCTTTGGTGTGAGCATGGACAAATTTTCTCTCCACTAAGAATGGGTTCTTTTATTCTCAGTTTCATTCAAGTAATAGTGGACGCAACTTTCCTTAGTATTGTGGAATACCATGCTGGGGAAATGGCTTCAAATAATGAGCACTGGGCTGGTGAATAAAATGCTGCTCATGTTTGCACTGGCACACAGGCACAAACAAAAGCTCCAGCACACCAGCAGCATTCTGCCGATGTGCTGATTTTCTCCGATATGGCTCCTGCCGAGACACAATAACAAGGGAAAATAACAAAAAGTCAGCTAAAAGATCTGTTATGGGGATGGTGAGCGAAGCCTTTTTAAAATAAGACTATAATATGTTCATATAGTGCTGAAATTCACCCATACTGGTCAAAATAATTCATAAAGATGAAGTTTCGGGCAGGCACAGTGGCTCACGCCTGTAATCACAGCACTCTGGGAAGCCAAGGCAGGTGGATCACCTGAGGTCAGGAATTCAAGACCAGCCCAGTCAACCTGGTGAAACCCTGTCTCTACTAAAAACACAAAAAATTAGCTGGGTGTGGTGGCAGGCACCTGCAATCTACTACTCGGGAGGCTGAGGCAGGAGAATAACTTGAACCCGGGAGGCGAAGGTTGCAGTGAGCCGAGATCACACCGTCACACTCCAGCCTGGGTGACAGAGCAAGACTCCATCTAAAAAAAAAAAAAGAAGAAGAAGAAGTTTCAAGTCTATTGGAAATATTGCCACAGGGAACTCTATTGGTGCACATCAAATAATAGAGTCCAAGTATGCTAGCCAGTTTAAAGGAGATGTTCATTATCTGTGCTACCCCATTCTACCCACCCTTCTTACCCACTACCCTACTGAAAGGTGTTGTTGGAGGCAGCCAGTAGTAGGTCATGTGGCCAGAAGTGGTCACAGTTCATAACGGACATGTAGTGCAAAACATGAACAGGGTCATTTTATCATCCATGAATTTCATCAATATCCTCCCCCCAACTTTTTATGAAACAATCACAATTTTAGATTAATTTATGAGATTTCCTATTAGAAGACTGAAGTCAACACCAGGTATCTAATTGACCTTCCCATCCAAGAGAACATTAATTTTATATTAGCATTTATTAGAGATTAAATTCCCATAAGCTTTAGAAGAAAGGAAAAGAAATGATCTAACCTGGGATTCCCTTAATTAGTTATAAGGTTTTGTATTTCTAAAAATAGCCTTGAATCAAAGCCTTCAACATCAGTTACCAGAATGGAAGGCACAGCACATTTTGCAGTGATTTGTTTTGATATCTTAGTAATGAATCAACAGCATTGCAGCATGCCATGGTGCTGATAGGTACATTACAAAAAGAAGTCTAGGTGTAGAGAAATGGCTGGCCTTAACCCCCAAGTTGTTAATGGAATAAAAGTAAAAGCAACAGGAAAAGCCACATAATGAATTTAATGACACTCAAATCACTTGGTCTCTGCTGGATGCCACTGGCCTCCCTCTAAACATCCTATTCATGCACCTCACAATACCGGTAGCGCCACCAACAATTTTCAATTTGCCCTGATTCTTTGGACCAATTCTTCCATTCAATCGCTGGAACTGAGAGTTGGAACAAAGGTAAGTTAATGACTCAAAATAGTTTTTTCTTTAATTTATATGTAATTTCTTCTTCCTCTGCCACCATGACTCTCCCTTCCCCACTACCCAAATCCTATCTTCCTTTCTATGTTTATGTATTAGGTAGAGGAAAGTTTAAAGAGAAATGGAAGGGCTGGGAGGAGGAGAGAAATTGGGGTCCAATACCAGAACCCGCAATATCATTCCACCGATGACATGCAGATGGGAAAAAAACTAGAAAATAATTCATCAGTGAAACCACACTGGGAAGCAGTCTTGACCTTAGATGACAGAATTTGAATTCAAATATTCGTATCTGGAAAAGCAATGAGACGTAAGGGAAATTAAGTTTAATAAAGATTATGAGGAGTGGATTCACCAGCCATCTTTTAGTTGCAATTGACAAAAATCTAATGCAAAATAGCTAAAATAAAAATAAATGAGAGTTTTTTCTAATTATGTAATTAAACGGCAAGGGAGAGTCTAGCTTCAGGAGTGGTTTGAACCAGGAGCTCAAACACCATCTTTAGGATTCCTTCTCTATCTCTGCATTCTTCAGCTCTATTTTTCTCAGTAGGTTCTTTCCTGTCTTTCATCCTAACAACTCAACTGACCCAGTAGAAGAAAAAGAAAACTTCACATTCTGAATATTGCCAAAACAAACAAACTAACAAAGAAGCAAAAAACCACCCAGGTGTGAGTTCCACCGGTCAGGGAAAAGTCATATACACATCCCTGTAATGAGAAGAAGTAGGGCTAGTATATGGTATATTGGTCCCACCCAAAATTTCATGGCTTAAGAATTTTCCAAAGGAAAATTAAAGCGCTATTACCCCAATCAGAGGAATGGACACAAGGCAGAACAAAGCACAAGCTATTCACCGACATAGGGCTACATGCATAAGGAGGAAAAGTCATCCAGATATATAATTTAGTTACTACAACAGAAATAGCGAATTGATACCCAGTATCTGATTTTTCTTTCTTTCTTTCTTTTGGTAATAGCCTCCCCAAATTTCATCTGATACATGACTACCCTTACAGCTAGGTGTAGCTGTTTGACTAACTTTGGGCTGACGGGATGTGAAAGTCTTATATGCAACTTTCAAATCATCATTTCAGAGATGAATATATTTCCAGGATCTAGCTCCACAACTACAACTGTCACCTTGGACCAACATCTGGAAGCCACATACTGAAGATGACAAAGTTGACCCGCTAGCCTGGGTCACTGAATGGCCTGGTGGAATAGAAATGTTTGCACAACCTAAACAACTTATCTACCTTTAGACTTTTATCTGAGACAGAAATAAGGACCTTATCTATCTTAGATGTCTTACTTAAGCCACTGTATTTTGGTGTTATCTTCTGTTTAACCTGCACCCCAACTAACACACTAAAAGACTCACTCTGGTCAAGTTCTAGAGAAAAATAGCCAAAAGTGCTTTAAAATAATAGATCCATAAGGGTTTGTGAGTATATTTTATTACATATGTAGTATTTTATGTAACCACAATATCGGGATATATAATAAGAACATATTTCTTAATCTTGATAATGTTAGCACCTTACACAAGTAAAAAGATAATAGTTATCTCTAGGTTATAGATTAAACATTGTTTTTACTCTCTTCTTCCTGCTTGTCTTCACTTTGTAATTTTTCTAACATTAACTTATAATATGTTTGAAGTAACACAGAGGTTATTATCAATCTTACATAAGGGAAGAAAATGGCTTTCCAAGGGTATTCTATTTGGGAAATTAAGGTACACATACTGCTTGGTAAGAGATGATATAGCACTGGTCAAGGGCCAAGTAAATAATCTCAGATACCATGGCAAAAATGGCCACATATTATTTACATTTGTGTATCCATACTCCTTTCCAATATGACTTTGTAACTCCTCCCATCAAGAACTGGAACCTATTCCTCTACCCATTGAAATCTGAGTTTGGCCATGTGACTTGCTTTGGCCAATGGGATATTAGCAAATGTAACGTAAGCCAAAGCTTGAAAAGTATTTGTACATTGGATTTTGCTCTTTTTGCTGTTCTTGGGAACCCTGAAAACACCACATGTGAGCAAGCCTGGGCTAGCCTGCTGGATGATGACATATGCCTAAGTCATCCCTGTTACCCCAGATGACATCAAGCCAACCACCAGACATGCTGAATGAGGCCATACTAGACGATACAGTCCTGGCCATGCTGGCCCATACCAGAAGAGTCCCCCAAATGATCCACAGAAGAAGTCCATAGCACTGGTTTAAAGCCACTAAGTTTTTGTGGTTGATTGTTCTACACCCTGCTCAATCCAGGATGTCCTCTAGTTTAATCATGTTAAAGAGTAAAGTACATATTGTACAGGTTTTTTATTTTTTCTTGTTGTTGTTGTTATTTTTTTGAGACGGACTCTCGCTCTGTTGCCCAGGCTGGAGTGCAGTTGTGCAATCTCGGCTCACTGCAACCTCGCCTCCCGGGTTCACACCATTCTCCTGCCTCAGCTTCCCGAGTAGCTGGGACTACAGGCACCCACCACCACGCCTGGCTAATTTATTATTATTATTATTATTATTATTATTATTATTATTATTTGTATTTTTAGTAGAGACGGGGTTTCACTGTGTTAGCCAGGATGTTCTCGATCTCCTGACCTCGTGATCCACCTGCCTCAGCCTCCCAAAGTGCTGGGATTACAGGCGTGAGCCACCACACCCAACCTTCTACAGGCTTTATTGGTAAAATGATGAATTTACCGGTGAATACATATCACTATTTGAGTTCATTTGACCAAAAGCATAGAAAAATATGACTAAAACAGGGTTTAGGCATTGAAAACAATAGATAATAGCAATAACAAATGAGGCATTTTTTAGGTTACAAGGTTCATGTAACATTATGCAACATTTTCAAAATTCTTGGAGAAATGTAATGGGAAGGAGGCTAGTAGATACTTTAAATAGGAAAGGAATTTAGAGTTCATATGATTCGTGCACCTTGCTCTACAGTGGTGGAAACTGAGACTTAGAAAGGTGTGTTGGTTTCCTACGTTTTACACAACCTATACCAACTCCACAAAATGTTTCACTGCATTGTGAAGGCCTCTTGATTCTAATTCCAAGTTGTAGGGCAATTTCAGAACCTCAGGAATGATGGGTTCAGAATTTTGAATCAGAACACTGTCTGACACTTAGTAAGAGCTCAACACATGAAAATCACAACAAGCAGGTAGTTTGTGTAACAAGTTCACAGTCAATCCAAGGAGCTCTCCATAAACATGGGCTCACTTCCAAAATAGCATCCTTGTGATCTTCCTCCAAAATACGGCCAAAAAGAAAATCTAAGGTAAACGCAATTTTGAAAGTCGGGAGAATAGATGCGTTTTTATTGGCAATTAGAGATAACAGGAACTTTGTAAAAGCCTTAGATTTCTTTTCTGTCACACACACTTGATGAAAATGTGTACATCTGAAATGAAAATCTTCTAGAATTGCACATTCAGTTTATTGCTGTAAACCAATCACCTCAAAACTCAGTGGCTTAAACCATCAACAATTTATTATTAGACACAATTCTGCAGGTAGACTAAGTGGTGTTTTTTGTTTTTTGGGTTCTGATCTGTCTGGGACTTATTCACGCAGCTATACTTAAGCAGCAGGTCAGTTGGGGACTGAGTTCAGCTGGGACAGATGGCATAGCTGAACTTCTCTCTCCCTCCATGTGGCCCTTCATCTAAGATTTCTTTATGGAATGGTGGTCCCAGAGCAGTGGTCAAAGAGGATGAAGGCTCTGGAGCTCCCACATAACATTCTATCGGTCAAAGCAGGCTACCTGGCCAACCCAGACTCAAAGGATAGGACAATATACTCCACTTTTTGATGAGGTGAACTGCAAAACACCGTAACCGTGCTTTTGAACCTACCACAAACAATTCTGATCCAGGCTCAAATAGCCACTTTTCTGCCATTTACACCTAATGAAAAATTACAGAGCTGAAATGAAAATCCCCTAGAATTGCACACATAATCTTTCACCTGTACCAAACTCAAATCTTTCTGCAGGGAGACACTGTGGTATTCGCCTTATTGCGATTGTCAAATGCATTAATAACCTTCCTAAACAAGATGCTGCATTAGGAATTATACTGAATAGTAATCACCATCAGTGATTTCCAAGGTGATTATAAATATTACCACTGATACACAATGCACAAAAGGAAGAAATGCTAGAGTCATTTCCATCTAGATGGATTTAAGATTTGAATGTTTAAAAACGTACCAATAGGAAATATAGGTAAAGCTTTTCAAAAATAATCTTTAGGTTAAGATCTTCCTAAGCATGACCCGCAGGCAGAAGCCACAGATGAAAAGATTGATAGATTTGAACATATGCAAATTTAAGATTCTGTATGACATATATATATCACATTAAACAAACTATAAAAATAACAATTACTTACAGTGTTTACTAAGCACCAAGTGCCATTCTAAGTACTTTGCATATTTTAATTCATTTGATCCTTACAATAGCCCTATGAGGTAGATACTATTAGGTGAGCAAACTAAGGCACAAAATAGTTATATTAGATAACAAACTCAGCTGGTAAGTGACAGAACCACAGTATTTGAACCCAAGCAGTCTTGGCTCCAGGGTCTAAATTTTAAATCACTGAGCTCTACAGAAAATTGGGGAAACACAAGCAAAATACATATGATGAAGGCTTAGTATCACTGAAATGTTCAGAATTCTTGCAAATGAAAAAGAAACAGAAAAAGACACCATTTTCTATGGACAAGGTCTATGAACAGAAAATTCACAAAAGGAAAATGTAAATAACCTATAAAACAGGAAAAACATTCACCCTCACTAGGAACTGTAAGAATTCTAACAAGGTACCATTTGTCTTCTGGCCAATTTTTAAAAGACAAAAAAATGATAATGCCCATGGATATTATCTCCTTGTTGGTAGTAAGGTCAATTGGTAAAAGATTCCTGGAGGATTATTTGAAGAGATATATATACATATATATATATATATAAAATCTTCATATACACACACACACATATATATACACCATTCAACCATTCAAATATGCATAAAGTTTGATCCAACAATTTTACTTCTAGTAAATTTCCCATAGAAATAATCACACAAGCACATGAAATGTAGGTTAAATAAATTTATCATAGAACTGTTCATAATATTTATAAAAATATGAGAAAATGTAAGACTGACTAAATGCTATAGCTCATCCATAAGGTGAATACTAGTTACCTTTTAAAAACAATGATGCATATTTCTATTTACTGACATGCAAAAGGGGTCATGAGATACTATTAAGGAAAGCAGAAGGGTTACAAAACTGTAAAAAGAGTATAATCTCATTCTTTAAAATCTGTATATACATAGATTGCATATTCTCTCTGGGTCGTGGAGGTTTTTTTTATACCTTTATAACGTTATACTTTAGTTTCTGCATTCCTCTTCATGTATGACTTCTATAATCATAAAAAATACCAATCACCGTATTTCTAGAAGTTTAGGGAACTGAAACTCTTCCCAAGCCCTATAATAATTCTCTTTAGAAAAACCTACAAGCAAGATGACTTTTCTGTTTCCCGTCTCAGTGAACACCTATGTGATTGATTTTGCTAGAAACACAGTGAGAACATTTACTATTACACAGTAAGGGCAGTTTGATAGTCAGAACTACCCAGGGGTCATTGCCTCGTGGCCTCCAACACCGTATCTCCTGCCTGGTCAGCTTTCTAATCACCAGCTATCTCAGAGCTGGAAATAATGATAGAGATGACATATCACAGCTCCCCAGAGCTCATCAGCCAATGCAATTCAAGGGGGAAAAAAATCAGCCCAGTAATATACACTATCAAATGGGTTTGGGGAGAGAGGATGAGAGCCCAGGAAAACTCACTTCATAAGTGCAGGCAATTAACAGTCACCACGTTGCGGGCCTTCTTAAGCAAAGATGTCACATGCTCCGAGTCGGGGACAGTCAGAAGCTGCAGAATGTCCTCGCCTGCTGACTGATGAAAATGACTGACGCTGGGGCGCCAGCTGAAAAATCAATTATTCACATCTACTAGGCAGTTGCCCCCTATGAGCAGCGGCAGGTCGCAGGAAGGGGAGATTGTTGTGGTTTGTTTTTAACATGCACTATCCATTTCTCTGGCCTTCGAGTTCCACAATAGCAAAATCAATAGGCTGCTCCAAACTAAGAAACAGACAGACAAGTTGGGCACCAACTGCATTTCAAGCACCTGGGAACCATCTAACAACGCCCATAGACAAATGGCAAGGGGGAAGAATCTTCATCCCACCATCACCATTTCCCATATTTGGTGCCTTTCCTATCTCCCACAGTAATAAGGAGAATCCAAAGGTTTTTGTTATTCCTAATCGCTAGTTCACTTTTGCTAAAAATGGAAAATAGGTATTCATGCTCAAAAGGCACCTCAGCTGGTTTTCATCCTTTCATCCATCTCATCTCATTGTCTTATGTCATGCTGGCTCAAAAAGCCTCCTTTTTTTAGTTGTTTTTTCAAAGAGCAAAAACTAATAAGCCTAAGAAGTTTGGAAAACTCATTTTAGTACTTGCCAAACCTTGTGAAATAAAGAAAACATGAAGCTTTCTTTCTCAAATCACTTATGTTTTAAATGTATTTTAGGAATATATTTATTTGTATGGTTCTAATGTCTGCTTCTCTTTATAAATTAAAGCCATGCAATTGTGGGGGTGTAAAATGGTACCAACATTTTGGAAAACAGTTTGGCAGTTTCTTATAAGTATAACCTTGCCATAAGATCCAGAAGTCCCACTCCTGGATGAAATAAAAAATTTATGTTCACATAAAAACCCCTTGTATGACTGTTTGTAGAAGTTTTATTCATAATATCCAAAAACTGGAAACAATGGAAATTTCCCTCCATTGGGGCATGGGAAATTGGCACACAAACTGTTTCATATAAATGGAAAGAAATATTGGTCAGTAATAAAAAGGAACAAACTACTAACACATGCAAAGCATGGATAAATCTCATATTACACTAAGTGAAAGAAGCCAGATTTAAATGTTACAAACTGTGTGATTCCATTTATATGACATTCTAGATAAGGTAAAATTATAAAGACAGAAAACAGATCAGTGGTTGACAGCGGTTGCAGGTGTGGGGAGAAGCTGACTACAAATGGGCAATGGGCAGGGGAGTTATTTGTAGTGATGGAACTATTTTTTAACATGATTGTAGCAGAGGTTATATGACTCTATGTGTTCGTCAAAACTCACAGTTTTCCACCAGAAGAGCGAATTTTACCATATGTAAATTGTACTTTCTTTTTTTTTTTTTGAGACAGAGTCTCGCTCTGTCACCCAGGCTGGAGTGCAGTGGCATGATCTCAGCTCACTGCAAGCTCCGTCTCCCGGGTTCATGCCATTCTCCTGCCTCAGCCTCCCAAGTAACTGGGACTACAGGCGCCCACCAGCACACCCGGCTAATTTTTTGTATTTTTTAGTAGAGATGGGGTTTCACTGTGTTAGCCAGGATGGTCTTGATCTCCTGACCTCATGATCCGCCCACCTTGGCCTCCCAAAGTGCTGGGATTACAAGTGTAAGCCACCACGCCCAGCCTGTACTTTCATTTTTTCAATGAAAAAAAAAAAATGAAGTAGGAAAAAGAACTCAAGTAACCCCTCTACAGTGATAAACTACTTTATCTCTCATCCCAATACATTTCCCTACTGTTTTAACTTCCTTGCTTATGCCGCATTCTCCCCTGTTACATCCACATTACAGTTGCAATGCAATTTGGAGCTGGAGTGGACAGGAATCTCCAGGTCATATCCCTCCTTGTAAGTCTCTATTACCATGGACAGAGACACTAGCCAAGGCCAGTGAGGATTTAAAAAAAAAAAAAAAAAACATGAATTCACGGCTAGGCTTGGTGGCTCATGCCTGTAATCCCAGCACTTTGGGAGGACGAGGCAGGTGGATCACCTGAGGTCGGGAGTTCGAGACCAGCCTGACTGATATGGAGAAACCCCGTCTCTACTAAAAATACAAAATTAGCCGGGCGTGGTGTCGCACGCCTGTAATCCCAGCTACTCTGGAGGCTGAGGCAGGAGAATCACTTGAACTCGGGAGGCAGAGGTTGCGGTGAGCCGAGATCACACCATTGCACTTCAGCCTGGGCAACAAGAGTGAAACTCCATCTCAAAAAAGAAAAAAAAAAAAAAAGAGAGAATTCATGACTGCTCAAGTCTCAATACCTTTCTTCCAAAAGTTCCCTGAAAGGGTGAGACCAAACAGGCAGGGATGCCACGTAGATAGAATACTAGACTAAAAAATATCCAGGGTACTCAGTGGAGTCTTACCAAATCTGACACCAATTCACAATATGATTCAATACAAATTACTTCACATTTATACCTGTCAAGGCCTCAGCAGGAAAAAACTCAAGTCAGGTGGCTCAAGAGACTTCCAGAAGCACAGACCGGGGGGAGGGAAACAATAAGGGGTGTTGAAACATCCCGACATTTGTAATAATTGGAAGCTATTACCACCCTTAGTCTGGAAGATGCAAGAGGAGGAAGTGATGATTCCACAGGTACCTAGTGATATAAGGAGCTGTGGTCATGAAAGACTGACCAAAAGCCAAAATTATAGCCCCAAACTGGAAAACAGTAGAGGAGAAATAGTCTACCATTTCTCTCCTCCCCTCCCTAATTTTTTATCAGTGCCTCTCATTGGCCAAACCCAACAGAAGGCCAGCTGGAAAGGGAGCATAAGCAATGCAGGCCTTAGTGGTCAGCCTCCAAAGTGCAACTCAGGGAAGAGAGGAACAGACAATGTATTCTAGAAGGAATGGAATGGAAAGAACGAGCTAAGAACAAAAAGGACCTCATTCTTCATTAAAGCCATGTAGTTTCAGAACTTCTAAAATCCTTGATGTTTAAATAGTCTACAAATCTACCTGATAGTCAAATGTTCAAGCCCCCCATCCATGTTCCCTAGGAACCACACTTTCACATAGAGTAATTCCTATTTCCTCACTAACGCAATTGCCTTCAACCATTGGGCTAAAATCTGTCTTTCATCCTAAATCAAACTCTACCCAGTGGTGGATGGTAAATATCCTCAGTCAAGCAGAACTCCTTTAGAAGAATTCTCAGTTGCCTATCAAAACTTTAACCAACATGCTTGAAAGGAGTAAGTATATGAACAAATTCTTATTCTTATAATTAAAGAGTTAAAAATCTTAGAGATTTACTCTAGAAAAGTGTGCAGCCATCTAGAAGGGCTTCCTTCCTCACTCTATCATCTCGAAATATAGAATTATGGATCTATCTCAAAATATAAAATTATGAATACAGATATGAATAGAATATATATATGAAGCAGAAATACTCTGGAATCCTCCTTCAATTTTTTAATTTATTTTTTACTCTGCATGCAATGTATGCCTGTCCTCACTTCATAACTCTATAAGGGGGTGTGTGTATACACACACACACACACACACACACACATATAAAGTTCCAGAACTAAAACACAAACTACACAGCAAATTAGGTCACTTATAGATAAACATGGTCTGTTTTTCGTCCTTAGAGCACTGCTTAGGACTTATGATATGAGACCTGCTTTACTTTGATATTTTTTCACAATCCCCCAAGTGACACTCTTTATTCTTTTCTTAAACTCAGAAAACTTTCTTATCTCTGTGTATGTTTCAGCTGCAATGGGAATGAAAAACAACTCTGCAACATGAGAAAGAGAGCTATAAAGTGAGGCAAGCCAAGCACAGCCTTAAGCAATGTAACCTCTGTTGTGCTCCTAAATCCACAAACTATATTCAGCATGGCACTGGTGTTGCCACCCAACAAACCATAAGCCTTGAAGCTCCCCTACTGAACTCTAAGTGGTGGTCATGTCTAGGGTGCTTCTTGAGAGGATATAAGTAGTACTGAGGCTATTCACTCTCTGTTAAAACCCTAATGCTCATCCATGAGGCATTGAGGTGTTAGATTGATGCTGTAAGTCTAATAACACATTAAGGAGGTCACCTGGAGTTTCCAAATTGAAAGAAAGGGGCTAAGTAACATGTGAATTGCTGACACCTTTACAAGTTAGGGTCCTTCTTCAGTTTAAAGACTGCCAGAATCTACTCCCAGGAAACACGGTCAGACAATCAGTGGCTGGGTTTGAGCTACACTGACTTCTGAGCAGTTCCATATAGGGTGACTAACTGGCTCATTTGCCTCACCATATGAAGGTAGAGGGCCTCTAGCAATATTCAAAGGGCTGCACTGAGCAGATTCTCAATATCATGAATGACTGATACTCTGACCTATCTGCAAGGCCTGAGGCGAAAGGGAAAAACAGACTTTTCGTGGAAGTCTTTCCACCCTTCTGAATTGCCTTTCCTTGTACTTTCAGCCACTCTTTGCCTCTGCTCCCCATCCTTCCCTCATAATGATCTATGGCTCTCCAAGTCCCCAATCTGCAGGACACCCACCAGTGGCTATCCTTTCCCCAGAGAGTTCCTCAATCCAAAATAATTTCTTTCTCCCTAACACCCCATAAGATGCAGATGATGGAGAAACCTAATACTCTCCAGCAATAGCTGAATTTTCAGGTGAAAATTGTAAAACCAAAATATCACACTTGAAGAAAATAACTAGGAAACAGGCTTCTCCATTTCAAATTAACTTTGCCTCCCTAATCTATCCGAATAAGAACAGTGGAGGAGATGCAGACCTCTCCATCACTTCAGACTTTTTTCCCCAAAGGAAGAAAGAACTTCCTGTCTAACCTCCTCCAGGAAGAGGGAATGAAAGAGGAAGCAACTTTCCCTCCTTCTAGTAGCCATTGCCCAATTTATGACACTCCATTTCGACTTTTTTTTTTTTTTTTTTTTTTTTTTTTTGAGATGGAGTCTCGCTCTGTCACCAAGCTGGAATGCAGTGGTGCAATCTCAGTTCACTGCACCTCCTGGGTTCAAGAGATTCTCCTGCCTCAGCCTCCCAAGTAGCTGGGACTACAGGTGCGTGCCACCATGCTGGGCTAATTTTTTTGTATTTTTTAGTAGAGACAGGGTTTCAGCATGTTGGCCAGGATGGTCTCAATCTTCTGACCTCATGATCTGCCCGCCTCAGCCTCCCAAAGTGCTGGGATTACAGGCGTGAGTCACCGCGTCTGGCCCCCCATTTCTACTTTATGAATAAGGTTTTAATGAGGTCATTAAATCTATTCCAACAAATTATGTTAAAATTTCATTTCTGGAAATGAGTTTATCAAATGTTTGTCATAGATCTCTAACCTCCAAATTTATGCCACCAATTACATTATTTCAAGTTAATGTATTTTAATTTATCTCTCTAACTTTGGGGACCTTATCTTTTTCTTGTAATTATCCAGTTTCACTTCATGTAATCTATCTTAAATACTTTTTTAGAATAGGATATAAGTAAATGTCAATAAGAATATAATTATTCTGATTCTAGCAACCAGAATGGAGTTAAATGCTCATATGGGAGTAAATATTAACTCTTAAGCTGTGAGAGGGCTCAGGGCTGAAAAAGCTAATGTATCAATAAAATGTTAATACCTTACTCTGTAGAATTGGACTCACCAGCTATTACAACTCACGCATGTTAAACAGGGTAACCTTTAGAAAGCTGTCCCATACTGAACTGTCAACTCTCTTCCTTGATAGATGTCTCCATTTAAAAGGATATCACAAATTCCCAAATGACTCCATCCCATTCCTACTGACAGTATCAGAATGCAGGAAGACCACTATGCATCATTTCTTGTTGTGCTGGGTGCTTTTTGAAAGAGGGAGCAAGATTGGCAAACAGCTTCTGAAAATCTATTAAATAAATCTATCAACAAAATGCAGAATAAGCTTGAAAAATAATGAGACCATTGCTGAATGAGGCAGATGGCTTGGCAACCCTAAAAGACTAACATCAAACAAACATTCATTTGAGTCTTCATCTAGCTTCACTAAATTAGTATGTGAATTCAAACATTTGTCTTTTGACATTTCTTTCCCAGTGATGGGAACTATATGAGTAAGGACCACTAGGCAAGAAGAGGAGGAAATGTTAGCCAAAGAAAATGGCACTTGTAAGTCATGCTGACACTAAGCCTTATAGCTTAGTATAATAGAAACTATTGGAGACCTTCCATCTATACCTCAAAGGCCTAAGGACATATTGAGTTCTTCCCTCGAGTGCAATTATCCATAATTATTGCCCCAAGTTCTTCAAACTTTGCCACCACATTATTTGTGCATTGAAGTAGAATCCTTGCCATACTATTGGTGAATTGATCTTCAATGATATTTGTACTTGTAAAAAGGAAAAACAGACTCTTACTCTCTATGAACGTTCATGGAAGGGCGGGAGTTGGAGGGAGAAAATCTCTTCTTAATATCATATGAGGAATACAGTCATATTTTTTAAAACACAGGTCTCAAAGAGCTTAATATTTAGAGAGAACTTGGCCACCAAACTATGGAAAGACTATACTAAAGATGTGTGTGTGTGTGTCTGTGTGTGCATAAAATCTAAGATTTTACTTAGATAAACAAAATACAAAAAAAAGTTCCAAAATACAAAATTTCAAAAATTAAAAGTTTAACCCTTGAATATTTATAGGAGACCATAAAAGACAATTAGCAGTTAAAAAAAAAAATGAAGCCACTACAAAGGAAAGGATTCACCATTTATACTGGAAAAGTCCATAATCTCTCTTTGAAATCACTCACTGTGAAAATAAAAGACATTCAAAATGCATCAATAGAATATGTGAGTAGGATTAAAGGCACATTAAAAAAGACTAGCTTTATTCTCTTTTCACGGCTGTCAGTCAAAAATATTCCTGTGATACTGAAAAAAAATCCCTCTCATCACCTCACAAAATTCATAACCCTAACGAGAAGTAATATGATGATTCATAAGCAAAGAATATTGACACATGATGTGAAGCTGTCTTCAGTGAAGTAGTACTTTCTGGTTACACAACAACTGAACTACTTGTAAAAGGAAGAAAGGAATTACAGCCTTTCTTCCCAATATCCAAGCTGGCCTTCCATGCTAGAATCTGGGCCAAAAAACCTGAAAGACTCAACCAAGTGATTATAAGAGCTAATTAATTTTTCAATAATCAAGGTGAGGGACTCTTGCTCTAGCATTTTTATGTGCACCTTCCTGAATCTCATCTCTTGTGCAACTAAATGAAATGAATTGCCTTTTTGTTTTGTTTATAAAATGTAAAAAGTTCACCTTCGTCTTTCCCTGCACTGAAGGAGAATACGTTAAAAAAAAAAAAAAAGAAAAAGAAAAAAAGAAAAATCTTTCTTTATAATCAATTGGAAAATATTTTTAAATAAAATATTCATAATATTGAGCTATCTGAAACAATCTAAATGTCCAACAATGGGAGGTATTTACATGTATTGTGGTATATCCACTTGATACAATGCCATTTGTGAAGTATTTTAGTGGAACAAGAAGTCTTTTATATTTTGATAGAAAGTAAAAATAGAGGTCAGCTTGATAGGTGTGTGCAGTGGTCATTACTGCTGTTTGCCAAATTTTTCTATTTCTCTCATTTTCTGACCACATGGTACAGTGGCACTTCCTGGCCCACATGAGTATTTCCAGAACCAAGTCATTGAGTAAAAGTGGTATTTGTCACCTCAGACCAGAACATGTAATTTCTGGGGTAAAAGCCTCCAGAGCTTTTTTACCCTCTGCCACAGCAGTTTCCAGGTAATGGCTTCTTATCAGCCTAAGGAGTGAGAAAATGGCACTACAAAGCAGGGTGTTCAATGCATCTGTGACAGACTTGAAGCATGAATGAGGAATAAACCTTTGTTGCTTAAACTCACTGAGATTGAGGGCTGTATATTATAGCAGCATATCCTAGTCTTTTCTGACTATTACAGGGTGTGTATATTATAGTATCAAAGGAAAATTTACCTAGAAGGAAATACACTAAAATGTTAATGTATAGTAAATACCCTTGGGTTGGTCATTGATAAATCTTTATTAACTTTCTATAGTTTCCATATTTTTTATAATGAGCATTTAATAACTTTATAATCAGAAAAGAAGACTTCACATGTTTCAAAAATGGTAAGAGAAATTATAGAGTCTTCAAAATGTCTTCCATATTTGCCAGTTAGGTAAATGAGGCTAGCTTTTACCCCGAAGCTCTCATGTGAAACACACTTTTTCCAGTATCACTCGAACTGCTGTTTCTCATCCTTTTACAACCCATATGACCTGTCAAATCAAGAAGTTGTTTCCCCATTTTAACTCAAAAAATGTCTAAAACATCCTCTACATATGGAGTTATTAGTCAAAGACTAAAATTACAAAGGGTTTCTTGCTTTAGTTCTATTTTTTAGGGAACAAGGAACCAATAAAGGAGGGGTTAATAGATAAAAGGCTTTTCTTCTAGATACCAATTGTGTTACATCGATTATAATGTAAAACTCATGTGTATAGAAATTCACTTGACAGCTACTAAACAAGACAGCATGAATAAGAGTAATCTAATATATACTAATTTCAACAGAGAAAATAAATGTTTGTGGGGGGAGTGGTTTAAAGTGGCATTTAAATATAAGTACTATTGTAAGTATTATTTCACACTAAGTTCCCACTGTGCTTCATACAATGCCCTGCACACAGTAAATAGTCAAGTGCTTTAGTGGAAAGAACACTGGATTAGAAGTCAAGAGGCCTGGATTCTTGCTCCAGCTTCACCACTGTGTAATTAGCCGACTTTTAATCTATCATTTTATCCATTTCCTCATCTGTAAATCAGGAATTGAATCTACCTCACCTGCCTCAGAGGCCTGTGTGAATATAATAAAAGGTATGGTAATAAATGTTTTATCTAAATTATAAAGTATGTTGGGGATGACTAATTTATCCCCTTTATATAATCTTGTTATACAAAGAAAACCTTTCTTGTAGTATTTCATCTCATCACTGAGAGCAACTATAATCAAATTCTATCCGTTTCTGTAAGTAAATATCAGGACATTAAATGGTTTGGGTGTTAATAAAGCATCAATTATATTTGAAGGGCTGCTCTCCAAATTATTTGAAATTCCTACTTACACAAGTGGGAGTTAAATGATGAGAACATATGGACACATAGAGGGGAACATCAGACACCGCAGCCAACCAGACAGTGCAGGGTTGAGGGAGAAAAAGGATCAGGAGAAATAACTAATGGGTAATAGGCTTAATACCTGGGTGATGAAGTAATCTGTACCACAACCCCAATGAAACAGGTTTACCTACGTAATAAATCTGCACAAGTACCCCTGAACTTAAAAGAAAAGTTTTTAAAAAATAAATTATAAAATAAAGAAACTCCTACTTACAACAATAAAAACATGCCCTATTCTGAGAATCAAACCACAGTAGTTGTTTAGGGTTTTGACAACTGGCACAACTCAGAGGACCAAGCAGGAACTCTGTTTCTTCTACCAGACTCCCACCGCTGAAAGTTACAGCCCCTCTCTTTCCATGCAGAGGAGTGGTGCTGGCAAATTCAAAATAATTCATTTTTATTTCTACCTAGATTGACAAAAAAACACTGGAAAGCGTTAAGAGTGACACGAGTGAACTGAAAAGACTTTGGACTGAAGGCCAAGGAAGCCAGTAGTGCCAAAGCCTGGAAAATCATCAGAACATAAACCACGCAATGCTGGTTTACTTTAGACCAGGGATCAGCAAACTGTTTTTTCTATAAAGGGCCAGAGAGTAAATATTTTAGTCCTTGTAGCCCCTGTAATCTCTATCGCAACTACTCAACTCTGCTACTGTAGCACAAAAGCAACCACAGACAATACATTTAAAAATGTGTTCCAATAAAATAGACACTGATATTTGCATTTCATATAATTTTCACATACTATGAAAAAAATTATTCTTTGGATTTTTTTCTATCATTAAAAAATATTTAAAAACCTTAGTTTGCAAGCTGGATTTGGCCCACTGACTATAGTTTTCCGACCCCTATTTTAGACAAAGAAATAGCAATTATTTAGGTCAGTCTCCACAGAAGTAGATCCTAAGACAAGAATTCTCATATAAGTAATTTATTAAGGAAGACCTGCCACATGGGAAATGAGTAAAGAAGAGGGGGAAGCAGGGAACAGAGAAGGAAGAGAAACTGTGAGAGTTAATCCTCAGGATGGCCCCCAATGGTCCCCACCTCCTGTTATTCACACCCTTGTATAGTCTCCTCCCGCAATGTATCAGGGTTGATTTCTGTGTGACCAATAGAACACTGCAAAGATGATGGTATGTGACTTTATTTTATTTTATTTTTTTTTTTTTTTTTTGAGACGGAGTCTCGCTCTATCGCCCGGGCTGGAGTGCAGTGGCCGGATCTCAGCTCACTGCAAGCTCCGCCTCCCGGGTTTACGCCATTCTCCTGCCTCAGCCTCCCGAGTAGCTGGGACTACAGGCGCCCACCACCTCGCCCGGCTATTTTTTTGTATTTTTTAGTAGAGACGGGGTTTCACCGTGTTAGCCAGGATGGACTCGATCTCCTGACCTCGTGATCCGCCCGTCTCGGCCTCCCAAAGTGCTGGGATTACAGGCTTGAGGTATGTGACTTTCAAGATTAGGCTATAAAAGACTGTTGCTTTTACTCTCTCTCTCTCTCCTCTCTCCTCTCCTTCTCTTCCCTCACCTCCCCTCCCCTCCCCTTGTCTGTCTGTCTGTCTCTCTCTCTCTCTCTCCCTCTCTCTCTCTCTCTTTTCCCCCACTCCCACTAGCTCTGGGAGAATCCAGGGGCCATATCTTGAAGACACTCAACCAGCCCTGTGTAAAGGCCCACGTGGCATGGAATTGATTGAGATCTCCAGCCAACAGCCTTGTGAGTGAGCTTAGAAGCAGATTCTCCAGCTTCAGATGACTGCATCCCCAGCTGATGGCTCAATTACAACTTCTTGAGAGACCCTGAACTAGAACCATCCAGCTAAGCCACTTGCAGATTCCTGGCCTTCAGAAACTGCATAGGATAATAGCATTTAGTTGTTTTAAGCCACTAAATTTTGTAATAATTTGTCACACAGCAATCAGAATTCCAAAGCCAAGCAAGGGGGTGATTTCCAGAAGAGTTCCACAGAATGTGGCTTCAGTCTGATCTTGCCGGGGAACTCTGGAGTTTTAGTTAATCCTCAGAATTGTCCTGACTTCACAGACAAGGGAACTGGAGCTTTCAAACTCTAGCTCCCATCAAGTAAGAACCACCTCAGGGGAACATGAATCCCCAGGCAGTTCCATCTCTCCGCATGTGAAGGAAAAAGTAGGGGCAATCCTCAGAGAATGGGCCATAGGTACTGATGGCTGGAAGTTAAATATTTAAAAGATATTTTTGGATCTGGATACAGCAATGACGTTACCCACTACAGGCCATCTTTATGAATTTGTCAAATGTTCAGATAAATATTTCAAGCTGCATTTGAGCATGTAGGTTTGCAACATGTTGTAAATGAATTAACTTACCAACAAGGTCCAGCATTCCAATTTCACATTTCATACATGTCCCAAAGACAATTCGAACATTAAGAATGCTCACTAGGTAAATCATGCATTGCCACCTTTTAGATAATTCAGCATGAAGATGATCAATAAAATCACTTTGCCAGTTATAGATGTTAAAATACATGATGAAAAATAGTATAAAGTTTTTTGCAGGGCCACAGATACCAACTTTACCAGATACAGTGTTCAAGCCTCTAAATTCCTAAGTAAACTTAGGGAAGTATTGTAACGTTTAACATAAATTCTTCAATAAATCAAATAACTCTTAAACTAAGGACCTATTCTCTAACCAATATTAAAACTTTTAAATCAAACTTGGAAATTTTCAAAGGGAACTGACATAGTCATGATCCCTAAATCTTAAATCTCCTTCCTCATCTCTGCAAATTATCCCACCTTTCATCTAATTCATAACAAACTCAAACTGGATCAAAAAGCTCAGCACAATTGCAATTTTGCCAAGCATTAATCATATCAGAGTCTGCCTGTTAGAACCGGGCACAAGGGGAAAATGAAAATAGCATAGACTTAGCAGGGCCAGACAGCTAAGCCATCAAGCTGCCAGTATATGGCACTAGTAGCTCAAAGCTTAGGTCTCCAGGATTATGCAGAACATAAGGGGATGTTGAAGCACCAGGAAAGAAGCCAGTTCATGTAGACCCCACTGAGATCCTTCTCCACCCTTAAGCACCGCGTGCACACGCGAGTGCACACACGCACGCGCGCACACATGCAGACACACACACACACACACACACACACACACACACAGCCTGTACTTATCATTTCCTATTCACCCTCAGATCTATTTCTTGTAGTTGTTCTACTCTGCTCTGCATCACAGAGGCTGACCCCTACAGGCTGATTTCTGCAGTCAACGGGCTTCTGTGTCAGTTCCGCCAAGTGGAAGCACAGACAGAAGATTGGAGAGTAGGAGAAAGGAAGAAGCCAGGGTACTTCTTCCCCATTCTCTCTTTGCTGCAGGGTAGCAACTATGTCTTCACGGCTCCAGTTCCACTAGAAAACCCCTTCCCTCCTAGCTTCTGCCAAATGACCTCAGCTTATGCTCTCTGGTAATATTACAGGTTCTCATGCCCTTCAGCCACAGGGTGGTAGAGGCTTCCTAAGGCTGCTAATTTTTGTGTTGCCTCACAGTCCTGTTTGGCTTTTCAGCTCTTCCACCATCGGTATAACCACTTCCCTGTATTCATTTCCTTCTATCTGAAATACCTGGAGTGGCGTGTTTCCTAGACTGAGCCGTCATCCAGATATTGGGTGTGTCTGGACACTGATATGTAGATTTCAGCACTAGTGTGTAGGTTTCAACAGCCAAGGTATTCTTATGAATTCAATATCTATTTAACAAAGAAGCAACACGCTGTTTTTGAGTCCCAACTCTGTGCCTGTCATTGTGCTGGACATACAGGTCAGAAGTTCTCAGAGATTTGAGAATCGTGACAGTTACCAGAAAAGCTTTTGAAAATAACTCACTTTGGTGCTTCAGGTTCAGGTCTCCAAGGTCTGCTTTTTTGACCTACTGGAATCTGAAGTTTTCCTGACCTTTGCTCTCAATTTCTCAACATCTAACTAAGCTCTTATTCCTATACTAAACCCCTTTGTTCCTAAATTATTTAGGATGACTGTTTTCTTGAACAACCCTAGACTGATAAACCATGTAAGTGTGATTTAAGTTCAGTGTCTAAACCTAGCCAAACAACCTGCCAGCTGAAATCTGAGTTGTCCTTATATGGCATTCCTTCTTCTCTCAAAGCAACTAACTAACATCATTGAAGCATATACTTTTAATTGTCCAGTTCAATACCCATTCCAACCTTTTGTTATTTGTGTCCTTTTACTATAAAGGCAGGACAGCAGAAAACTCACTTTCTCAGACTGCCTCACATCTAGGGGTGGCCAAGTGACTCTGTTCTGTCCAATGAAATACAAGTAAAAGTCAACTGGTGTTCCTTTCCCATTCCTTCTTCTTCTTGTCTAGATGTTATATTACACTCAAAGTGAAACAGCCATTGGTTATGACGGTATAGCAAGAGGAGAGGAAAAATTGTATTCCTTGATGGTATCCTTGAGTTGCCTCCTCCCAGAGTTTCTGAAGCATTAGACAAATAATCCCATTAATTTTTAATCCACTGTTTGTCAGCTGGGATTTGCTGCCAAATACAATTATGTATAGAGAAGAAATTGTGCTTTTTAAAAAAATCAGATTAGCTTAAATTTATTGAGTCTCAAGATACATTCCCTGCTGGGTAAAAGCCATGTGAATCTCCTAATTTCTCCATTGTAATCATTATTTAGAAGAATGTGTCCTTACCAAGCACGAAAATAAATTACTTTGCAGTTGGAGTTTACTTTTCAAAATAGACATGTTGCTAGTAAAGTCAACTGAAAATGTAATAATGTATTTTTTTAATTATATTTTAATGAAGACCAGAAAAGTTACTAAAGTGAACTGTTGGAGAAGACTTTTTTAATAATGGAAACACTGTGTTATCTTAAATCCAAATGTTCAAATATCAGATTAGCTTAACTGGGACCTGACTATATGTCCCTATTTCACAGGTTTTCATATTCAGCTAAGAATTAAATAGAAATATGTTTTCTTCATAAAGGAATATCACACAGGTAAATATACACAGGGGTATCCAAAGTCTATGGCAGAATACATTTTCCTACCTGAGAGGCTTCTCAAACTAAGAAGCAGTTATGAGGCCACTGGATGCCCCCAACTGCTATTAGGGAGTAATAATTTCCCCTTCCCATTTCGTTTTACCATCTCAACAAGTCCAGTGAACAAAACTGGTAGGATAGGTCAGACAGGCACAGGGCCATTTACATCTCAGAAAGATTTCTTCTTTGATCCTCCATCTCTCATGTCCTGGGCATTTGTCTGTCTTCTTGATAAAATATCAGCCTTCTCCTTGATAACATCTTTTATACTAAGGACTTTGCCCAAATGACATACATCCTGTCTCACTAACAGGAAGTTCTTCTCCACCAGGCCTTATAGGAGGACAGAGAAAAGAAGGAAAAATTAAATCAAAAGTAGACAGTGATTTCCTCTGTATTAGTCTGTTCTCACACTGCTATAAAGAAATACCCGAGACTGGGTAATTTATAAAGGAAAGAGGTTTAATTCACTCACAGTTCCACATGGCTGGGGGGACCACAAAAAACTTACAATCATGGTGGAAGGTAAAGGGGAAGAAAGAACCTTCTTCACGTGGTGGCAGGAGAGAGAAGTGCAAGCAGAGGAAATGCCAGATGCTTATAAAACCCTCAGATCTTATGAGAACTCACTCACTATCATGAGAACAACATAGGGGAAACTGCCCCCATGATCCAACCACCTCCCTCCCTCAACACATGGGGATTACAATTCAAGATGAGATTTGGGTGGGGACACAGAGCCAAACCATATCATCCTGTAATACAAGACTGATCTAGACCCCAAACCAATCAAATTTTTCAGCAGGTCTTCTTAAATCCAGACTTTTCCATCCTTTATTTTGGCCACCATATCATGCTTAAATGAATCTTAACTAAAATGCGATATTCATGAAGATCAGTTTGTTCAAGACTCTTTTGCAGCTCCCTGTGATCTACCACACCAAATCTCAAGTTTTCTATCTGGTTTTCAAGTCTCCTAACGACATTCCTCCTTCTGACTTAGCCACTTAACCACATTTATTTCCCAGTACAGCCAAATATACACTGGTCTCTGATACATCATTTTGTATGCTTTTTTCTGATACATCATTTTTATGTTTTGGTTTCAAAATATAAAAAAGAAAAGTCATACAATTCTACTGGCTTTATTAATCAAAGAAGTCTGAAGAGACAGAAGTTACAGTATTGATTAATTCAGTGTCTGTACATCACTGGGCACCCTGCTTTCTTCCTCTCCTCTCTAACATCCCAGGACAGTAAGTCCATTCTCAGCAGGGAGCTTGTTCTCAGGATCATTCTCCCTCTGCTCAAGGCATCACACGCAACAATGTACAGAGCAACAGAATAAGGTACTTCTGCCTCTTGTTTTCTTTCCAACAATGAGAAGACCTTCCCAGAAGCCCCTTCAATGCCCCCTCCTGACTCCCTGGCTACCATATCACATGTGTAAGCCTGAACCTGATCCATGCTCGAGCCATGGTGGAGAGGGACCCTCACAGCTATGTGAAAGGGGATAGACACATGAAAAACACTGGACCCTTCCAACCAAGAAGAAGAAGGAATGGCTGTAGGATAGGCAAACAATATCTGCAATACCTCAGCTTCTTAGCCCTATAGATCACCCTCATTCCAATGTCTGTACCTTTGTTCTTATTTTCAATATCTAATGCCTTCCCTCCTCCTTTCTACACATACAAATGATTTCCATTCCTAAAGATTTCAAAGATGTAAGAAAGAGACTTTGACACTAATAGGTCATATAGCCAAGATCATATAGCCAGAGAGAGGTCAAGCTGGAACTAAAACCTAGAACTTTCTAATCCCAGCTCACGTGTACCCTCTTCCACCCTTTAAGACCTACCTCCTCTGTAAAACTGCCCGTTGTCATATCATTCTCTCAGTTCTGTTTCAAGACAAAACCTTGATCCCAAGTTATTTACTTGTTTCTCTCCCAAATTTCCATTATAATAACTAAAGATATTGAAATTATGGGAAAATCTACATCAACTCTGCAAAACTTGGAAGGGTGGCATGTTGTATACATGAGACTGGGTTAAGGAAAGGATTTACCAACACATGGGGAATAATGGATGGGATTCCACAGAGGCTCCCAAGGTCAGAGCAGTTCTGGATAGGAACAGGTAAGCTATAGGCCACATGGGAAAGAGAAAACTCAAACATTTCTGTAAGCATGCAAGCACTTACACATGGGGTAGAGTGAGACCAGTGGACATCACTACCAGACTCAGCTTGCTAAGACAAAGGGGCTAAGGAAGGCAAAGGCATTGCCCTAGCAGGCTGTTTATAAGGACAATTGAGACCTTGGAAGAAGTGGAACAAGACTCACCATTTGCTACAACAAACATGGAAGAGAAAATAGTTAACCCAGCAGTTAACTTACCTGCCCCATGTCCGTCTCCTTTATAAAACACTCTCTATTTCTTCCAATCAAATAAAACCCTTATTTATTAAAGTAAAACAACAGAAAATATAACTTTTCTCATGAAGTATCTGGCATGTCAGTCCCAGTAATGGTTAAGCATAGACATCAGGAAGAACAAATACAGGAAACTTACTGAGTGGAAATAAAGGCAGGGGCAGAAAGGGAGAGGGATAAGAAAAGGAAGCAGAAGAGGGAGAGGAAGAAAGAGAGGGATAGGAGAGAGAGAAAGAGTAGAAAATATAGAGACCTTCTGAGGATTCAGAACAAAAAATTTTAAGAAACTTCTTTTAAAAAATAAAGAACAATATAAAAACCCATCATTTGGATTTATAATAAAATGGGAAATGATATTTAATCTGCAGAAACAGAAACACCTGAGGTCAGGAAAGATTGCTTTCAGATGAAAAAATACGCTGGAACCAGGTGTGCTACTGCAGAAAACTACACTAGAGAATTAGGAGTTTGAGAAAATTCCCCCACACTCATAGGAAATGTATAAAGAGATAAATATCATGGAAAGATGTAGGAGACACGCAGGATAAATTTAGGAGATTAAATACCTTAAATGTAAACCAAATGCCAGCTGGGCCTATTGCTCCTTAGGGATTGGGGTATAATTGGCTGCTTGGACTCTGCTACTTCCATCAGCCGTGAAAGTCCAATGCAATCCACTCGATTTCTGCTTACTAGGGGTTTATGTTTCCAGGGTTCTTCTAGCCTTAATTTCCATATTTTGTCTTTGTTTCTTGCCACATCAAACTGGAAAGGGAACTCAACCCCTTCACCTCCTCCTGCCAGAAGTTCACTCGGTAGATTAGTATATTTTATACTCATGATCATCTACTCCCCTTTTTACTTCTGCCACCTCTGCTCCTCCCTCCTCCAAGATTGCCCTCATTTATTCGTTCATTCATTCAGTAAATATCCACTATGCTGGCAATACAAGAGTGACCAACACAGGCAAATGCCTGCGCTCATGTAGTTTACATTCTAGTGGAAGACACGGAAAATGATTACCAAATATATAATGTCAAGTAGTGTATTAGTTACCCAGGGCTACTGTAACAGATTACCACAAACTGTGTGACTTAAAACAACAGAAATTTTTTCTTGCACAGTTCTGGAAGCTGAAAGTCCAAAATCAGGATGTCAGCAGGGCTGTGTTCCCTCTGAAGGCTCTAAGGAAGAATCCTTCCTTGCTTCTTCTACCATCTGGTGGTGTCCTACAATTTTCTTGGCATTCTTTGGCTTATGGCAGCATAACTATAATCTCTGTCTTTATCTTTATATGGGCTTCTTCCCTGTATGTCTCCTCTGCATCACTCTCTCCTTTTAAGGACATCAGTCACTGGATTTTGGGCCCACCCTAATCCAATACGACTTCATCTTAATTTGATGACATCTGCAAAGACCCTATTTTCAAGTAAGATCTCATTCACAGGTACTAGAGGCTAGGACTTTATTACGGGGCAAATTCATATGTTGAAATTCTGACCTTCAGTACCTCAGAATATCACTATATTTGAAGACGGTCTTTAAGGAGGTAATTAAGGTTAAAAGAGGCCATTGGGGTGGACCCTAATGAAATATGACTGATGTCATCATAAGAAGAGGAGATTAGGGCACAGATAGACAGAGGGAGAAGATGGCCATCTACAAGCCATGGAGAAAAGTTCAGAAGCAACTAACCCTGCCAACACCTTGATTTTGGCCTTCCTAGTCTCCAGAACTATGAAAACAATAATTTCTGTTGTTTAAGCTGCCCAGTCTGTGATACTTGTTATGGCAACCTGAGCAAACCGACACATATTTCAACATATCTTTTGGAGAAGGCACTATTCAACCCTCAATAGGCAGTGAGAAGTGCTATGAAAATCAATAAAACAAAGTAGGAAGATAGTAAGAGAGAAGCAGTGGGCAGAGGAATTCGGTTCTCCCCATCTCTAATCCCAGCCTTGCTTGTACGCTAAACTAGTAAAGTGTACAGCAGAACAAAGAGCTTTTTATATAACTGCATGTACTTTCCATGGAAGACGGTTCAAAAAATAGCAAAAAACTTCTGTTAAATTTAATCTAACATCACACCTAGATGAACTAGGAAAACAAGAGCAAACCAACCCCAAAGCTAGCAAAAGTAAAGAAATAACCAAAATCAGAGCAGAACTAAACAAAATGGAGATGAGAAAAAACATACAAAAGATCAACAAAACCAAAAGTTCATTTTATGAAAGAATAAATAAGATTGATAGGCTGCTAGCTATACCAATAAAGAAAAAAAGAGAGAAGATCCAAACAAACACAATCAGAAATGACAAAGGGGACATTACTACTGACACCATAGAAATACAAGGAAAAAAAAAACCCCCCTCTGAGACTACTATGAACACCTCTATACACACAAACTAGAAAACCCCGGAGAAATGAATAAATTCCTAGAAATATACAATCTCCCAAGATTGAACTAGGAAGAAATTGAAACTCTGAACAGACCAAAAATGAGTTCTGAAATTGAATCAGAAAAACAACAACAACAACAACAACAAGAAAAAACCCTGGGCTGGGTGGACTCACAGACAAATTCCACCAGACATACAAAGAAGAGCTGGTACCAATCCTACTGAAATTATTTCAAAAACCGAGGGGGAGGAATTCCTCACTACCTCATTCTATGAGGCCAGTATCATTCTGATACCAAAACCTGACAGAGACACACACACGAAAAAGAAAATGTCAGGCCAATATCCCTCATGAACATAGATGCAAAAATTCTCAACAACATACTAGCAAATGGAATCCAGCAGCACATCAAAAAGCTAATCTACTATGATCAAGTAGGCTTTATTCCTGTAAAGAAGATTGGTTCAACATATGCAAGTCAATAAATGTGATTCATTACATAAACAGAATTAAAAATGAAAACCCCCTGATGATCTCAATAGATGCAGAAAAAGTTTTTGATAAAATTCACTATCCCTCCATATTAAAAACCATCAGCAAACTAGACATCAAAGGAACACACCTCAAAGTGCTAAAAGCCATCTATGATAAACCCACAGCCAACATCATACTGAATGGGCAGAAGATGGAAGCATTTCCCTTAAGAACTGGCACAAGACAAGGATGCCCACTCTCACCACTCCTATTCAACACAGTACTGGAAGTCCTAAACAGAGCAGTCAGGCAAGAGAAAGAAATAAAAGTCATCCAAATAGGAAGAGACAGAGTCAAACTATCTCTCTTCATTGACAATATGATTCTAAACCTAGAAAATCCCACAGCCTCTGCTCCAAGTCCAAGATCTGATAAACAACTTCAGCAAAGTTTCAGGATACAAAATCAATGCATAAAAATCTCTAGCATTTCTATACACCAATAACATCCAAACCAAGAGCCAAATCAAGAACACAATCTTATTCACAATAGCCACAAAAAGAATAGAATACCTAGGAATACAGCTAACCATGAGGTGAAAGGTCTCTACAAAGAGAATTAAAAAGCACTGCTGAAAGAAATCAAAGATGACAAACAAATGGAAAACCATTCCATGTTCATGGACACAAAGAGTCAATATTCTTAAAATGGCCATACTGCCCAAAGCAACTTACAGATTCAACAGCATTTCTATCAAACTACCAGTTACATTTTTCACAGAATTAGAAAAAAAACTATTCTAAAATCATTTGGAACCAAAAAAGACCCCAACTATCCAAAGCAATCCCAAGTAAAAAGAACAAAGCTAGAGGTATCACACTACTCAACTTCAAACTATAATACAAGGCTACTACAATAGCATGGTACTGGTACAAAAACATATACATACACCAATGGAACAGGTTAGAGGACCTATAAATAAAGCCACACACCTACAACCATCTGATCTTCAACAAAGCCGACAATAACAAGCAATGGGGAGAGGACTCCCTATTTAATAAACGGTGCTGGGATAACTGGCTAGCCATATACAGAAGACTGAAACTGGGTCCTTACCTTTTGCCATATACAAAAATCAACTAAAGACTTAATTGTACAAACTAAAACCATAAAACCCCCAATAGAAAACCTAGGAAATACCATTCTGGCCATAGGCTCTGGCAAAGACTTAATGATGAATACTCCAAAAGCAATTGCAACAAAAACAAAAACTAACAAGTGGGACCTAATTAGACTAAAGAGCTTCTGCACAACAAAAGAAACTATCAACAGAGTAAACAACATACAGAATGGGAGAAAAACTGTAAACAACTTACAGAATGAGAGAAAACATTTTTAAACTATGCATCCAACAAAGGTCTAATATTCAGCACCTACAAGGAACTTAAACAAATTTATAAGAAAAAAAAAACCTCATTTAAAAATAGGCAAATGATGCAGCCATGAAAATGAATGTCATTTGCAGCCACATGGATGTGCCTGGAGGCCACTATCCTAAGTGAATCAATGCAGGAACGGAAAACCAAATACCACATGTTTTCACTTATAAGTGGGAGCTAATCGTTGGGTACTCATGGACATAAAGATGGTAACAATAGACACTGGGAAGGGAACAAGTGGGGCCGGGGTAAAAAAACCTACCTACTGGGGTCTATGCTCATTACCTTGGTGACAGGATCCATACCCCAAACCTGAACATCATGCAATATACCCAGGCAATGAACCTGCACATTTATTCCTGAATCTAAAATAAAAGTTGAAAAAACAGTGTATTTGCCCGTTTTCATGCTGCTGATAAAAACATACCCAAGACTGAGCAATTTACAAAAGAAAGAGGTTTATTGGACTTACAGTTCCACATGGTTGGGGAGGCCTCACAATCATGGCAGAAGGCAAGGAGGAGCAAGTCACATCTTATGTGAATGGCAACAGGCAAAGAGAGAGCTTGTGCAGGGAAACTCCCATTTTTAAAACCATCAGATCTCATGAGACCCATTCACTATCACAAGAACAGCACAGGAAAGACCCACTCCCATGAGTCAGTCATCTCCCACCAGGTCCCTCCCACAACGTGTGGGAATTATGGGAGCTACAAGATGAGATATGGGTGGGGACACAGAGCCAAACCATATGAAACAGAAAAAAAAATTGGCAAAGGACATGAACAGACACTTCTCAAAAGAAGACATGCATGCAGCCGATAAGTAACGAAAAATGCTTAACATCACTAATCATTAGAGAAATGCAAATCAAAACCACAATGAGATACCATCTCACTCCAGTAAGAATGGCTATTATTAAAAAGTCAAAAAATAACAGATGCTGGTGAGGTTTCAGAAAAAAGGGAACACTTACACACTGCTGGTAGGAGTGTAAATTACTTCAGCCACTGTGGAAAGCAGTCTGGGGATTTCTCAAAGAACTTAGAACTACCATTGATCCAGCAATCCCATTACTGTGTATATACCCAAAGGAATATATATCGTTCTACCATAAAGACACATGCATGTGTATGTTCACTGAAGCACTATTCATAATAGCAAAGACATGGAATCAGCCTACATACCCATCAATGGTGGACTGAATGGATAAAGAAAATGTGGTACATATACATCATTAAATACTATGCAACCATAAAAAAGAATAAGATCATGTCTTTTGCAGCAACATGGATGGAACAGAAGGCCATTATCCTAAGTGAATTAACACAGGAACAGAAAACCAAATACCACATGTTCTCATTCATAAGTGGGAGCTAAACATTGAGCACATATGAACACAAAAAGGGAACAACAGATACCGGGGCCTACATGAGGGTGGAGAGTTGGAGGAGGGTGAGGATTGAAGAACAACCTATCAGTATTATACTGATTACCTGGGTGACAATTATCTGTACACCAAACCCCATAACACACAATTTCCCCATGGAACATACCTGTACATATATCCCTTGAACCTGAAATAAAAGCTGGAAAGAAAAAAAAGAACAAATACGCTTTTTTTTTTTTTTCATAAAAAGCAAGTTCTTAAAAATCTTTAAAGTTCTCTCATCATTATTCTTAATTTAATGAAAAAAATAGATGTACACTATCTTTATTTTCATTGACTTATCGAAGAAAAATAAACTTACTTTCCATCCCAGACATGGTCACTTCTGTGGAAAAGAAGCAGTTTATTCTTAGGGCCCAGAGCCACCCCCTAGAAACCTGGCCTGGTAACCAGTGCACTCTAGGCCAATCCAGTGACTCTTCTCCATGAAAATCTGAAAGATAAATTCATACATTTAGTATAAAAAAGAAAGGTCAGATAACATCATGACGATTCACAATAGTTGTAAGAAGCTTATGCAGTAATGTCACTAGATGCAAAGAAATGAAAAAGAAAATCAAGCTCTGCTCTACATAAAATATGCCACATGCACATGCCAGGTAGCTCCCTGAGTTATGAAATAAAGTGACTATGAACCTGAAAAAACCGTTCTGTTAAATTATATGAACAATTTATTATTGAGCACTTATTGTCAGGCAGTATGTATGATCTTTCATTTAATTGCCTGATCTCATTTGATACCTAAAACAACCCTATGAGTTGCATACTACTATTTTCTCCATTTTAAAGATGAGAAAACACTGGTTTAAGAGAACCAAATGGTTAACCCAAGGTCAAACAGCTAGACCTGAGACCCTCTAACTCCAAAATCCCCTTCTCAACCACTATGACATACCACCTTTTCTTTATGTACAGGTTATAAATCAGGACATGTTATGTACAACTGCTCTTTGGAGTCAATAATTTCTTTCAAAGATAAGAATTTTGTTTCAGTGTATATCAGATACATGGATGACTTGCCACAGCTCTCCTTGCTTTCTATTTTCAAATATAAAATGAATTAATGGAAACACTTAATGTCCTTTCTTATATTATGAATCCATTTCTTTTAGCCTTGGATAATGACCCAATTACCCATGTATTCTCAAAGTCAAAGTCATGGTTTCTCCAAAGCCAAGCTCTTTTTCAGATACTTTGCCCTCCCATGAAGCAAGTGACCCCAAGACATAAGTTCTCACCATAGTCTAAACTCTCTTAGGAGCTATCACATGGAGAAGGCAGATACCTTCAAAGAAAGTATTTCAATAATCAACCCCATACTCCTAAAGCACATTTATCAAATAGCTTACACTGAAAGAGAAACCCTAACAACGCATCCCTCCTGGGAGATTCTTCAGCTGATTACATTACTGTGCTGCTGAGGAGGGCTAAAGCAGGTCAGGAAACACTCAAATCTCCAGCTTAGAAGGTGCTCTTCAGGAAGCACAAAGCTGGGTCTTCCAAAGGAAGACAAGTTACTCCAGAAACAAGAGAAAACAGAAGTCCTATATCAAAGGCCCAGCCATTGTGAAAAATAAGTCATAATTAAACAAAAGGAAAGGAATACATTGGCAGAGAAACTCATGCTGCAAAGTGATGGAACACCAGTCATGGATTAAAACTGGAGACTGGGAAGAAGGACCTCCATCCCCAAACCTTCCCACTGAGTAACATTTATGGCTATTACTTTCTTGCTGTTTGTAGCAAGCCTTTACAGATGTCTTGAGAATATATCTAATATAAAAAGGCACCTGTTGTTTTGCTTTCTTACTGCTAAGCTATTGATATTTTAGGAGAGTAATTGAACTTCTCAGTACTAACTTGTTTTCCCCATGAACTAGTATCCCCTAAAGATAAGTGAATTTTCAGGGCATACATGAAAGTAACTATAAATCCAGTGCCTAAATGGCATTTGTAGTTTATCAGCCTTTGAGGGAGAAGGAGGCAGCCTAGCTGTAAAGCATTTCCTCTAGTTTAAATTTGTCCTTGTCTCATCTTATGCACACATGCGTGTGCACATCTTGCAACTTGGCATTTTTTAAGAATGAGGACAAAAAAGGGGATTTATTTTTGCAAATTAACCAGCAATATTTCTCCAAGAGAACTGCCGTGATCTGTTTGCCTGCATTGAAAAGTTGCTTTCATCCCACACAGTCCAGCTGTTATTCTCAGGTTGCTGAAATAATGAGCAATATTAAATAACAGAGTTGAAATCAGCCACCAAGACTCATGACCACATTTGGTCCTATGCAAATTACAGCCTCATTCAGAAGGGCGGTGTTCTTTTCCACCAGTGTCCCCCTTTCAGCACTATCAGGTTATTAGAACAGCTGGGGAATGCATGGGTCAGCACTCCCTCCAGCACTAACCACCAGGAGAGAAAAATTACAGTCTTACACCTCTCTCATGTTTTCCTTCATGCCTCAGCTGCAAAGTGGCCAGTGTCTGAGTTAATGGAATAGCACCTCTTAAAGATTACACCTTTCATCCAGACATACCACTATTAAGAGTCCCGTCCTCCTCCTATCCATGTGACCAGTTCCCTTGTCACAGTGAGTTCACAGCATCCATTCAGTAACTGTATATCTTAAGTACCTATTATGTGGCAGACCCTATGCTATAGGTTAGGGCTAACCATGTTATCATCATTCTTAACCAAGCAGTCCCTGACCTCACAGAGCTTACCTTTTAATTGGGAGATGGTCATTGAGACAAGTAACCACAACAGCATGGACTATGGTAAAGAAGATAACAGTGGGCCGGGCACGGTGGCTCATGCCTGCAATCAGAGCACTTTGGGAGGCCAAGGCAGGCGGATCATGAGGTCAGGAGATCGAGACCATCCTGGCTAACACGGTGAAACTCCATCTCTACTAAAAAGAAAAGAAAAAGGAAAAGAAATACAAAAGAAGGTAACAGCGGCCACGGACACACATACCTAGGGCACTTAACCTCTTCTAGTTCACATAGAAGTCAGCCTTTTAAAGGACGTGGCATCTAAATTGAGACCTGAAGAATGAATGAGAATCATAAGATGAATGAGGCAAAAAGAATGGTCCAGGCAGAGGTAATGACACAGACAAAAGCTCAGCGAAGAAGGAGCACACAGTAGGTTGCAGTAATTAAAAGAAGTTCAACATAGTTTAAGCACGAAGTTGAAATGTGCCATGGATTAATACACTTCTTGTAATAGCTCATTCTCCCACTCTCTATAGCAAGTTATTTCCTCAAACGTCAGAGGGTCTTCTAATCCAGCACCCATTACCCACCCCATCTAACTCTCAGAATGTGACCACACCTAATATCTTGTAGACAAAATAGAAATCACCAGACAAGAGCTCCCTCAACTTTCTGCCACCATACATAGAAACCTATGTATATCTGTGTCCATCCCAAGTGCTTTCCCCAACCCAAACTTTTACCTGAGGATTGAGGTCTGCCTCCCACGTAAAGCTAATCCCTTGATGCTTTGGATCTTATTTTCCCCCAGGCCTCCCTGGAATCTCACTTTTTCATTATTCCTTATATATCCACCCCCCCATAGACCATTCTCATGAGTTTTAAACATTCCCATTTAATAAAACCCTCCTTCTATCCCATATCCTCCAAGTAAATAGTGGCCTATCTCTATCATCTACTTCATAGAAAAACTTCTCCCAAGAGTTGTCTATATTTGTGACCTCCATTTGCTCACCTCCTAGTCATTCTCCCATTCATTCTAATCTAGTTACCACATCTCCACTTCACTGTGTGCTTCACACTAAAGTCACCAATGACATCCATGTTACTAAACCCAAACACAAAGAGGACATTTTTTAGTCTTCATCTTCTTTGATGTCTCAGGGACAACTGACACTGTGATTCAGTCAAATTTTTTAACAATCTTTTTCCTTGACTTCCATGACATATTCCCTTTTCATAGTTTTCCTCCTACACTTCTGTTCAGTCCTTCTAAGTATCCTTTTCATAGTGTATCCTTCACTAAGCCATTAAATGCTTGAGTTCAAGACTTGGTTCTGGGCCCTCTTCTCTTCCCAACATAAAATCATTACTCCCTATGTAAAATTATAACCATGACTTTGCTACCTTTATGTATATAATTCATAAATTTATATATCCAGCCAAAAGCTCTCATACAGGTTCCAAAGCTGTGTATACATCCATCTGCCTACTTAGTTGTCACAAATGTACTTCAAACTCTGCATGTCCAACACTGAACTCATAACCTTCCATGCCCTTCCTTCCACACACAAATACACATTTAAAAATAGTCCTTTTCAAGTACTTCCTATCTCAACAAATGGTATCACTATCCATCCATTTTCTCAAATCAGAATTATAGAAATCATCTTTTATATTTCTTCTTCATTCCCTGCTTCCAGTTTATCACTGAGTCCAATTAATTTTGCCTCCAACATGTCTCTTGAACCCATACTTTTCTCTTCATTTCCATGCCACATTCTTAATCCAAGTTATCCACCTGCTAACTAGACTACTACAATGATCTACACATAAATCTCACTGCATCCCCTCTTATCTTGCTCAATAGATTTGAGTTTTCAAAACACAAATCAGGACTTCCAGTGCTGACCAAGATAGAACAAGCCTACTACAGTGTCTCCCTCCCAGCGATTACAACGAAATATTCTAGGTATAAAAGGCAACAGCCTAAGGACTCTGCAAAGTAAATAAGAGTAGGAAAATTTAGAAGAGAAGTCATAAAGAATGTTTAGGATCAACAATAAGCTGTTGCTTAAACTTTCCAAAGTATCAGACAGTGATCAAGCTATGGAAAGAGTACTTTGGTGAGATCAAAACAATTATAAAACAATGTTTAAATCCTCTCAAGGTCTTTCCAAAAGGTGAAAATCAAAAGCAGACTTTTAATCTAACCATAAGAAGTGATGAAGAGAGAGCCCGGGCATGGTGGCTTATGCCTATAATCCTAGCACTTTGGGAGGCCAAGGCAGGTGGATCACCTAAGGTCAGGAGTTCAAGACCAGCGTGGCAAACATGGTGAAACCCCATCTCTAAAAAAATACAAAAATTAGTCAGGTATGATGGTGGGTGCCTGTAATCCCAGCTACTAGGGAGGCTGAGGTGGAAGAATCGCTTGAACTCGGGAGACGGAGGTTGCAGTGAGCCGAGATCACGCCATTGCACTCCAGCCTGGGCAACAAAGCAAGACTCTGTCTCAAAAAAAAAAAAAAGAAGAAGAAGAAGTGATGAAGAGAGAAATCCTAACAGAAGTGGAAATTTTAGTGAGCAAATCTCCAGAGATATAGGTCCCATTTACTGTTTCCTTGGTTACCACTAAAGATTGGTGAAAGACATTTGGAACAGTCAGGTTTAATATGAAAGATGTGACAAAACAAGACTGAATTTACCTCAGATACAGTTATGCAGACACTGTCAATTTCCTGGTCCTACCCTTCCCAATCTATATATTTCACCAATGCACAAATCACTTAAAAGAAAGGTGCATAAAAATTGGCTTCCATATTGCACCACCAAAAATACTAGATAGCTATAAATTAATACAGATTATCATCTCATCTGCTTTCCTAATATTGCCCTCCCAAGGCACTTTAGAGGATCAATGATTTTTCAATTCCTTAAATCATTTCTGCTAGCACTGTTGTTTATGACAACTTCCTAGAAGCTTAAATCTGCCATGTTCCTTTCCTTGATGAAAATGCAAATTTTTCCCAACATATTGATTTTATCATTGTAAAAGCAGAGCATACTGCCTGGCATTCTGTACGGCTCTAAGTCACACTGTGTGATGGGAATTTTAAAGAGAGATGCCACCACTTTGCCCATCATTATCATTTCTCCTTTCTGATGGTCCTGACCAGTGCATCAGATCACACCTGTGAAACACCAAAGGTACTTGCCATTCTTTTAAGATTTCATGATTAGGAGCCCATGCGACAGATAGCACTATGACACTGTGGACAACTGAATTGTTGAATTTGGGGATGGAATTGAATGTTGATTAGTGTCTGTTTCCTCTTTGGGAGAAGAAAGATGATGCTAAGGTGTTCTTTTTCCTAACTTTCCCAGAAAGATGAGAGAAAAGGCAGCCTTGTCATAGCTAATGACTCTCTCAGCTCCATTACTCCTGGCCTAGCATCTAAGAGAGGTAAATGATTTCACTGATTGGAAAATGAATCTTGAAAATGCAAGAGCCGCACAGAATACTGGCCCAGAATTGCACAGGTATTTGAATTGATGCTGAAAAATAAATTCATTTAAAATTACCACCAGTGAAAATTCACTATTAATGATGTGTATTTTGATCCAATGATCATCACTGATATGATTAGTACTCTTTCATGGTGCTAAATTCAAGAATTGTTTAGGTATTTAAATATGCACATTTTTAAAAATTAGGAATCTGGCTCCATTCACATCAATCCATAGGGATAGATACACCTTATTTCTAAAGACAAGCTCCTTTTTTGGTTGAAGAAGTCATATCTTAATAGTATAACAAAGTTGAAGAGGAGCTGGAAGAGTGAAATGTTAATAGCGATGGTCATACTGACATTTCTGCAACATATTGGATGTGATAATATGGGGAATGAGTTGCTCCCTGGGTATAAGGTAGACATTTTGAGAGGATTGATTTGTTCAGTCTACTAGTGTACCATTTAGTACATTTCATCTCCAAGGCATTAAATAGCATCATAACGGTCAGGAACAAAGTTAAGAAAATGGGAAATACCTTATCTACTGTGCTGAGAGTAGTTCAATCGCCCCATGAAATCTGGCCCAATGATTATTTAATCCAGTGTACTGAGAATTACTAATCTGATCCATAAAGTGTGTACAACATACCTGTGCCTTTAGTGCACTGGAACAGATATTTCCTTTAATAGACACTCCCACATAATACCTAAGAAAGACATTAGACCACAAATGCTGAATAAAAAGATAGTTAAAACTGATGGATTCTGTTTCTGTCTCATCTCTATCCCTGTTGTCTTTTGTCTTCCCTCCTTTGTGGAGGAAGCCATAGAACTCTTTCCTCAGGATTTCCTCATTGAGGACCTAGCCCCAAAGGATGAACCATGTACAAACACCACTGAATAAATACGGACACAAAAACTCAACGGGATGCCAAGAGCAGTCATGCTGCTTGCTCTCATTAAAGCTATTATGTATCCATTGAGACAGATGGCAAATCATGGTTATTTCATGGTTTACCATGAATGTCAAACAACATAAAGATAAAATATAGCTCAGCTAATAAAGAAGATGATAGAAGGGAGTAAAATTACAAATAAATTTGTGACAGTTTTGATGCCAAAGTTATCTTTTGATGCCAAAAGATAGTGGTTCAGATAAGAAAACCAATGCTAGCAGTAGAGTTGTAAAGTCACACTTCTTATATAAGATGGGACCTCAGGGATCCCCATTTTCAATCCCATCATTTATCAAATGAGGAAACTGAGGCTCAGAGGAGCAGAACAACTTGCTTAAAGTCACACTGATTATCAGTTGCAGTGATAGGACTAGAAACCCATATTAGTAGTGTCTTTTCCTCTTTAGCATCACATGATGGCAATGAAACGCACAAATTGAGGAAATTCGCTCCTGGCCCTGGAGAAGCTGAGTCTTTCTTCTGACAGAATTTGAAGACCTTGGACTCGTTCAACATCACTGTCCTATACCAGAAAAAGTCATATGTTATGTACATAACACATCTCTATTCACACGTAATCTTTAAAACACAAGTCTGGTACGTTAGTAAATTCCCTGAAATGAACTCAACTTACTGTGTGAGACAATGCAGTTTTATGGCTTTGTTGCTGTACTGTGTATTTAGTCCAGGAAAACAAGCAAAATAATACTGCTCTGTGAAGACACCCACCAGACTGTATTATTTAATACTCCTAATAGATGATAGTCATTTTTGCAAGTGGCATCTGTCCAATAATGCAGATCTCAAAGAATGTCTCAACTGTGCTCAATCATTGTATCTCCTTCTATTAAAAAACTGTATTGAGATTTCTAGAACGACAGCAATCAATCTGCTTGACTAATGAAATTTTTTTAAGCTTTTGTTTTCCTGGCACTGGCTCTCAAAAAAATTAGGCGCTCATTTCCGCTTCCATTTGTGGTTGCTAGGAAAGTGAGAGATTTGGTGATAAATATTTATTATCTTCCAATTCCTGTCTCCCTTATGGTGGGGTTATTGCTTTATTCAGTTCCAGAGCTAAGGAAAATGTCTGTCGTGTCATTAACAATAAACAAAGCTGTAGTGTGTGTGCAATAATGAATTAAGCTCATCCCAGCCTATCTGGGCATCAACATTCACAGGCATCTTGTCAAGCAAAGATTCTACAGAATCCACAGGTCCTTGGTCTTCTTCTCATTATGGAAGTAATCTGTGGAAGGAGGTGGGTTAAGTTGTAAAATATTATTATACAAAGTGAGCAACCTCTTTTCCCAAAGAAGTTTCTGGCAATGAAGCAAAAATCTAGCTATTCTTGCCCCAAGGATTGGGGGGTGGGGAGGGGAAGGAAAAATCACCAAGGCTCATTTGATCTTGGTGAATCAACGGAGCAGCCTCCCTACGGAAATTAAGCAGCTGGAGAGGGGCAAGTCTCAGTCTGGACTTGTTCACTTTTTTTATTTATTGGCCAATTCAGAACGGTTCCCTCGATGTGCCAGTGAGCCTTTTCCAAACTGCTTCATAAGAATTTCACTCACAATATTTCTACTACTTCCCTTCATTAATCATTCTCTAGTAAACAGCATAGTAAGGATGTACTATTCTGACAATAAACCTCTGTTTCCTTCTAGACAAAGGCCTCCACATTTCCTTAACCTATTGCTAACATAACAGATACCCTAAATCAGTGCTTTGCAAATATTAATAAGCATTTGAACCACCTAGAGATGTTGTTACAATGCAGATTCTGATTCCGTAGGTCTGAGATGGGGACTGAAATTCTGCATTTCTAGCAAGCCTCAAGTAATGCCCATGCTGCTGTCTGCAGACTTTCCTTTGAGTAGCAAGATCTTAAGTGAGTCATCTCTCCACTTGGAATTTCAAATAGTCATGCAAAGATAATAAATTTAAAAGCCTACATATTTCAAAAGAGGAGAGAAAAACAAGTTTTCAAAACTTTAAATCCTACATAAAGAAAATATTTTAAAATATTTTACATATTTTAAAACAGATGAATATGATACTTTTATCCAGGGTTGCCTCTCAAAATATTGTTCCTCTTTAAATTATAACATCCTGTGACCACCACATACAAGTAAGTTCTATAATGAAGTAGATATCAAAGTGATCTTATGACTGGTATTGCCATTAAAGAGTTTTTCTACTGTTTGTTGTCAGTATGCCTTCTCCTCATCTAGATCATAAACTCCCTAAAGCTACAAGAGACATCTTACTAGTTCATCTTAACAGCCCCTCACTTAGCATACTGTCAAATCCAATCCAACCAACATTACTGAATACCTACTGTACCATCAACACCATGCTGAGCACTGGAGACAGTGAAAAGAAAAAGAAAAAATGAACTTGTTCTCACGGAGTTTAGCAGAAAATACAATATTTTCTCCCTGAATCATTTAAATATGGCACATGTTAGAAAGCTAAATAATGTCAACATTAGACAGGCAAAATCATCTTACGACATAAAGGTAAGTATATTAATTTCCAGTTCTAATATTTTAAGTCCAAATCTTCTCCTATGTTTTGAATTCTTTCAAAACTATAAATAAACTTCAAGGATCATAACTCTTTTGTGAATCCAATGCTTTCACATGTCTATTATATACCAATAAGTAATAGCATTTCAACTGACCAGAGGTAAACAAATGAGAAATAACAAAAATTGTATTCTTAATTCTTGAGAAGATTTGACAGCTCTAATATAGATGAATTCCATACCACTGAAGCAGAAAACTTTCACAAACCATCAAAAGAAAGATATTTTATTCTACTTGTTACTTAGCAGTCAAGTCACACCAAGGTTAAAAAATATAATTTCCATATTCCTTATCTAAGGGGACTCAATCAAGCAAGACTCCTTTCAACCCTCATTGGGACAAGAAGGAACAGATGTAAAAACATCTGCCCCGCTTCAAAATGATGAAAACATCAATGTGATATCAATGACAGCTCTGGGTCACTCCACAAGTCTCTAGTCTCAACATGAAAGTATTTCATTGACTGTCATTGTGAAAATCAAGAACGATACAGACATTTATATAACATTTTAATTATCAACCCAGAAACCTAGCTATTGGTCTTCTCTATTCCATCTCACAGCATTGTAACTGATATTCCTAATTGAAGCTTCCTTATGTGTCTTTTGGGGGACTGAAAAAATGCTCAAATACTTGACATTTTTGGTGCAGCAACAGTGACATCCAGTGGGTAGCAAGATTAACCCCAAAATTCTGTGTAAATTCAGTGAGGGAGGGTTAGGATATCCCAAAAACTGTTTTTGGCTACCCATGGTCACTTCCTATGAGAACCATGCATTTTTAACTCCCTTGGGATAACAATCTAGTTATTATAGTAGTTAATAGACAAAGCAAAACCTGCATCTTGTCTCACCAAGACATTGCTACTATTTCTTCTCACGTCAATACCACTCATCGCAACAAAATAAACTATTAGTAAAAGTCTTGGGCCGGGCGCGGTGGCTCAGGCCTGTAATCCCAGCACTTTGGGAGGCAGAGGCGGGCAGATCACGAGGTCAGGAGATCGAGAACATCCTGCCTAACACGGTGAAACCCCATCTCCACTAAAAATACAAAAAATTAGCCAGGCATGGCGGCGGGCGCCTGTAGTCCCAGCTGCTCCGTAGGCTGAGGCAGGAGAATGGCGTGAACCCGGGAGGCGGAGCTTGCAGTGAACCAAGATCGCACCACTGCACTCCAGGCTGGGTGACAGAGAGAGATTCCGTCTCGAAAAAAAAAAAAAAAGAAAAGAAAAGAAAAGAAAGAAAAGTCTTATTAATTTTACAAATAACATTCTTTCAACATTTGCTTAACTTCTCATTAAGTTGTTTAATTCAACCTAGTTGATCACCTCAAATGCTTCCAATTACCAAAAACTTTCTAAAGTTCAAATGAAGAAATATAATTATTAGGTTTTCTTTATGTATACTTCTTTATGTCTATCTTTATGAATATTTATACATATATTTATATAATATCTAATATATATTTAAAATGTATTTAGAATAAATCTGCATTTCATGTTGAGTTAGTGGCTAACAGAATCATAGGACATAAATACAATGTTCATGGATTTCCACTTTATTTCAACAATCCATTTCTATCACTACTGCTTGCCATTGCTCTCATTTCAGCTTTAAGTCACTAAGTGCACTTCAGTCTAACTTCTGGCAAATAGACACCATGGAAGTTTAACAGCTTTGGAGAAAATAATTGCTCCACAAATAAGAATCCCTCAGGCTTAGTGAAAAAAGGTTAATTATGTAGATTAGACCCTGAGAACCTATCAAGAGAGAAGTGGATATTGCTGAAATTCTTCTGAGAGTAGAATTAGATTTTAAGGTGTTTTGTAGAAGAAAAGAAAGCAACTAGTGAATTCAGCTCATTAGCCCAAATGGGCTCATTTTGCAAGAAAGAAAGCAGAGACTCTGAAACAAAATAAAGAGTACTCAGCAATTCATCTGCCTACACTCTAAAAGAGTGATCCATTAAAAAAAAAAAAAAAAAAAAAAAAAAAAAAAAAAGATCAGATTTACTGTATAGAAAAAACAAAATTTATACAATTTCAAAACCAGCGGGAAGCCCAAAATTCCTGGATTCTGCTATTAACACAACAGGCTTCCTAAGGCATTGGAATAGGCCCGTCAAATCTTTTAGCCAAACTAAATGACAGTGTATGATGTACATGCAAAAAAAGGCAAAGAAACTCTAAAAATGCATGGAAACATAAAAAATAAGGTCTCTCCTACGACATTTATTCTGCTGAACTCATGGTATCCAATATGACAGCCACCAGCCATGGCCACCACCTACATGTGGCTATCAAGCACATGAAAAGTGCCAGTCTGAATCAAGATGTACTTTAAGCACAAAATACACATCAGATTTTGAAGATTTAGAATGAAGAAAAGAATATAAAATAACTCATTAATAATTTGTGTATTCAATGATTTACAAAAAGTTTACTCCTACCATCTCTTCCAGGCTAACCCCCTTCTAGCCACAATGAACTTCTTAATATTCCTTGAATATTGCTAGGCACACTTCCATCTGAACACATATATATTTCATCTCATTCTTCCTGTAAGGCTTTTCTACCTGGTATCTCTATGACTTGTTTGCTCACTTCTTTCAAGTGTTTATCCAAGTATTACCTCACCAATAAATATCTCCTTATTCACCCTACCTAAAATTATAACACCTCATCTTATATACCATCCTGTCTTAATACATTTATCCACTCTTCAACTGTCCTGGTTGTCCTTCTTGCCATTTCACATTCACATACATGATTTAAATATATTTTAAATTAAAATTAGTGATTACAGTTTCTGCTACTACCCATTCATCATTTAGGCACAATATAAATAGAGGCCTAATTCAGAGGTTAGACTTGCAGGTTCTGAAGCCACACTGGCCAAATTCAAATCCTAGGTCTGCTCCTTACCAGTTGTGTAGCCACAGGCAAGTTATTCAAATCTTTTCGCGCCTCAGTTTCCTCAAATGTAAAATGAGAAAAACAATAGAATTATTGAGGGGATAAAAAATGACTTATTGAATCACTTACAACAATGCCTGGCCATTAGAAGACATCATTATTAATTATGCAGTTGATTTACTCTATTATTGACAGCTAAAAAAACAATGAACATCTGATACTTCAAATATTCTGGGACTTTAAAAAGCACTGACAATATATGCATTAATAATTTTACTCTTCAAATAATATGACTCATACAATAAGCTTTCCTAAAGAAATCAGTCACAACGTTGACTATTTCTTTATTTTTCCTTTCTAAGAAAATCTGTAATGTATTTTCTTCAGGCACACTAATATTCTTTTTCTATTAAATACTGCTTTCCTTTTCCTTTGGTTAATCTTTTATAACCATGTTTTCCCTTCTCATTACCCAGAACTCAAAGCTCGCTCATTTGGACCCTTCAGTTTTCCATCTGAGTCTAGCAAGTCGTTTCTTCCTATTCCTTCCATTCCAATCTTTAAAATCCCTCCTTCCTAAACACATCAGCCATGTTTCAGACCTGGTCCAAGTTCCATCTCTCCTTCAGGCCTTCTCTATCCACTTCAGCCTGCATTGTTCTTCTCCCTAAACTCTCACATTGTTGCTTGTTCATTCAACTATTTATTGCCCGCCAACATCAGAGAGGCAGGCTCAGAAGATACTAAGAAAAATGAGACACACATATAACCCATTCTCAGGAGAATTACAGTATTTATGGGAAGACACACATCAAATAAGTTCTCATAAGATAGATGAGTGTCGTGAGATACAAGCCAGACAGCTAGGGGAGTAATTTCCTCATATGCCCATGCTCTGCTTCCTTACTTGGCCTGCAAACTACTAAATATGTCTTTTATTTCCTTTATAACCACTCCAGCATCCAGTACAATACTAGGCACATAGTGGGGGTATAAATATTGGTTGAACAGACCAATATAAACAACATTTTTTTATTTAGACCCCATTTCTTTCTTTCACATTACCTATCATTTTTGCCCACTACAGTTTGACTCTTACTCTTCATTATTGCATAGCATAGAAGAAAGATCACTCTACTCAGATGACTTAAGTTACACTGCTGCTCCCAAACCCACCAAATGTATATTTAATCTGTTAGCCAAAGTGATGTGCAAATATAGAATACTGGTGTTTCTGGTTCAATCCTGAAACATCTTCACCTCTTTAGAATTCAGCAACTATCCCCTAAGTCCTTATTTTGTATAGCTTTTTAAAAAGTAACTGCAATTCAAAAACCCAAATATAAGCACTGTTGACATTTTCAGGTAGATTTTTCCAATCTTTTCTCCATGTACATATATACATCTATTTTGCTTTCTAAAATTGGGGTCCTGTGGTAGATGCATTCTTATAATCTGATTTTTGTTTAATATACAATGAATGTTTTCCCATATCATTGAATCTTAATCTATACAATGACTTTTTTAAAGTACCATCATCTTTATTCTACAGATCAATAATCAAGGACCAGAATGGAGAAGTGACTTGCACAAGGTCATATGGTAAGCAGGTGGCACGACTGAGGTGCAAATCTTTCGGTTTTTCCTTTGTTTGTTTGTTTGTTTTCAACTCATTGAGGTATAATTGCAAATAAAATTGTATACATTTAAAGTACACAACATGATGATGTGATGTGAGTACTGTGATCAAGTTAATAAATATATCCATCACCTCATATAGTTGCCTTTTTTGTGAGAATGCTTACATTCTACTCTCTTACAAAATTTCAAGTATACAATACAGTACTATTAACTATTAATATAATTAATATCTATACTTTAGATACCCAGAAGTTACTCATCTTATAACTGAAATTGTGTATTCTCTGGAAAACATAGCTCTATTTCCCCCACCCCAGACCCTGGCAACCACCACTCTGCTTTCTGTTTCTATGAGTTCAACTCTTATATTTAGAGTTCACATATGACTATTACCATACAGTATTTGTCTTCCTCTGCCTGGCTTATTTCACTAAGGATAATGCCCTCCAGGTTCAACCATTCTGTGTTGGCACAAATGACAGAATTTCCTTCTTTTTATGTGGCTGAATATTACATTATAAACATGTGTGTATATATGTATATAAGGGGACTTCACAAAGTTCATGGAAAATGGAATTTAAAGATAACTAAAAATATAAACTTTATTTTTCAACGTAAGCTCCATCAAGTTCAAGATACTTTTGTAAGTATTGATACCAGTCATTTAGTCCATCCCTAAGAAACTGATTATCCTGGGGATTTAACTGGGTCAATGCAGTCTTATTTACATTATTAACTGAAGAAAAATGGTGGCCCTTAACAGATTTTTTTTAAATTAGGAAACAAAAAGAAGTCAGAAGGAAAGTCAGCCAAATCATGACTGTAAGATGGATGCCTAATGATTTCCCATCAAAATTGGCACAAGGCCAGGTGCGGTAGCTCACACCTGTAATCCCAGCACTTTGGGAGGCCAAGGCAGGTGGATCACCTGATGTCAGGAGTTCAAGACCAGCCTGACCAACATAGAGAAACCCCGTCTCTACTAAAAGTACAAAATTAGCAGGGCATGGTGGCGCATGCCTATAATCCCAGCTACTAGGGAGGCTGAGGCAGGAGAAATCACTTGAACCTGGGAGGCAGAGGTTGCGGTGAACCAAGATCGCACCATTGCACTCCAGCTCCAACAAGAGCAAAACTCCGTCTCATTCTCTGGTGAAGTTTTCCTGGGCACTTGTCTGCTTATACTATGGCTAACTTTCTCAAAACACCCTCATAATAAGTAGATGTTATCATTCTTCAGCCCTTCAGAAAGTCAACAAGGGAAATGCATTGAGCATTCCCAAAAAACCTATTGCCATGACCTTTGCTCTAGACGGGTCTCCTTTTGCTTTGACTGAACCACTTCCCCCTTTCAGTAGCCATTGTTTTGATTGTGCTGTGTCTTCTGAATCATTTTGGTAAAGCCTTGTTTCGTCTACTGTTATAATTCTTTCAAGAAATGCTTCAGTATCTTGATCCCACTTCGTTAAAATTTCCATTGAGATTCACTTTTGGGCGCGCCCAAGATGGCTGAATAGGAACAGCTCCAGCCTACAGCTCCCAGCGCAAGCAACACAGAAGATGGGTGATTTCTGCATTTTCAACTGAGGTACCAGATTCATCTCACCGGGGAGTGCCGGACAATCGGTGCTGGTCAGCTGGTGCAGCCCAACCAGCGAGAGCTGAAGCAGGGCGAGGCATTGCCTCCCCTGGGAAGCACAAGGGGGAAGGGAATCCCTTTTCCTAGCCAAGGGAAACTGAGACACACAACAACTGGAAAATCGGGTAATTCCCACCCTAATACTGCGCTTTACCAAGGGTCTGAGCAAATGGCACACCAGGAGATTATATCCCACACCTGGCCCAGAGGGTCCCACGCCCACGGAGCCTCCCTCATTGCTAGCACAGCAGTCTGAGATCTAACTGCAAGGTGGCAGCAAGGCTGGGGGAGGGTTGCCCGCCATTGCTGAGGCTTAAGTGGGTAAACAAAGCCACTGGGAAGTTCAAATTGGGTGGAGCCCACCACAGCTCAAGGAGGCCAGCCTGCCTCTGTAGACTCCTCCTCTGGGGACAGGGCATAACTAAACAAAAAGCAGTAGAAACCTCGGCAGAGGTAAAAGCCCCTGTCTGATAGCTTTGAAGAGAGCAGTGGATCTCCCAGCACAGAGGTTGAGATCTGAGAACGGACAGACTGCCTGCTCAAGTGGGTCCCTGACCCCTGAGTAGCCTAACTGGGAGACATCTCCCGCTAGGTGCAGACCAACACCTCACACTTCACATGGTGGGGTACACCCCTGAGACGAAGCTTCCAGAGCAAGAATCAGAGAGCAACACTCGCTGTACAGCAATATTCCATCTTCTGCAGCCTCTGCTGCTGATACCCTGGCAAACAGGGTCTGGAGTGGACTTCAAGCAAAGTCCAACAGACCTACAGCTGAGGGTCCTGACTGTTAGAAGGAAAACTAACAAACAGAAAGGACACCCACACCAAAACCCCATCAGTACGTCACCATCATCAAAGACCAAAGGCAGATAAAACCACAAAGATGGGGAAAAAGCAGGGCAGAAAAGCTGGAAATTCAAAAAATCAGAGCGAATCTCCCCCTCCAAAGGAACACAGCTCATCACCAGCAATGGAACAAAGCTGGACAGAGAATGACTTTGACGAGTTGAGAGAAGAAGGCTTCAGTCGATCAAACTTCTCAGAGCTAAAGGAGGAACTACATAACCAGCTCAAAGAAACTAAAAACCCTAAAAAAAGAATGGATGAATGGATAACTAGAATAATCAATGCAGAGAAGACCTTAAAAGAACTGCTAGAGATGAAAACCATAACACAAGAAATACGTGACAAATGCACAAGCTTTGGTAACCAACTCGATCAACTAGAAGAAAGAGTATCAGCGATTGAAGATCAAATGAATGAAACGAAGCAAGAAGAGAAGTGTGGAGAAAAAAGAGTAAAAAGAAATGAACAAAGCCTCCAAGAAGTATGGGATTATGTGAAAAGACCAAATCTACGTCTGATTGGGGTGCCTGAAAGTGACAGGGAAAATGGAACCAAGTTGGAAAACACTCTGCAGGATATCATCCAGGAGAACTTCCCCAACCTAGCAAGGCAGGCCAACATCCAAATACAGGAAATACAGAGAACGCCACAAAGATACTCCTCGAGAAGAGCAACTCCAAGACACATAATTGTTAGATTCACCAAGGTTGAAATGAAGGAGAAAATGTTAAGGGCAGCCAGAGAGAAAGGTCGGGTTACACACAAAGGGAAGCCCATCAGACTAACAGCAGATCTCTCGGCAGAAACTCTACAAGCCAGAAGAGAGTGGGGGCCAATATTCAACATTCTTAAAGAAAAGAATTTTAAACCCAGAATTTCATATCCAGCCAAACTAAGCTTCATAAGTGAAAGAGAAATAAAATCCTTTACAGATAAGCAAATGCTTAGAGATTTTGTCACCACCAGGCCTGCCCTACAAGAGATCCTGAAGGAAGCACTAAACATGGAAAGGAACAACAGGTACCAGCCATTGCAAAAACATGTCAAAATGTAAAGTCCATCAATGCTAGGAAGAAACTGCATCAACTAGCGAGCAAAATAACCAGCTAATATCATAATGACAGGATCAAGTTCACACATAACAATATTAACCTTAAATGTAAATGGACTAAACGGTCCAATTAAAAGATACAGACTGGCAAATTAGACAAAGTCAAGACCCATCAGTTTGCTGTATTCAGGAGACCCATCTCACATGCAGAGACACACATAGGCACAAAATAAAGAGATGGAGGAAGATCTACCAAGCAAATGGAAAACAAAAAAAAAAGCAGGGGTTGCAATCCTAGTCTCTGATAAAACAGACTTTAAACCAGCAAAGATCAAAAGAGACAAAGAAGGCCATTACATAATGGTAAAGGGATCAATTCATCAGGAAAAGCTAACTATCCTAAATATATATGCACCCAATACAGGAGCACCCAGATTCATAAAGCAAGTCCTTAGAGACTTACAAAGAGACATAGACTCCCATACAATAATAATGGGAGACTTCAACACCCCACTGTCAACATTAGACCGATCAACGAGACAGAAAGTTAACAAGGATATCCAGGAATTGAACTCATCTCTGCACCAAGTGGACCTAATAGACATCTACAGAACTCTCCACCCCAAATCAACAGAATATACATTCTTCTCAGCACCACATCACAGTTATTCCAAAATAGGCCACATAGTTGGAAGTAAAGCACTCCTCAGCAAATGTAAAAGAACAGAAATTATAACAAACTGCCTCTCAGACCACAGTGCAATCAAACTAGAACTCAGGACTAAGAAACTCAATCAAAACCACTCAACCACATGGAAACTGAACAACCTGCTCCTGAATGACTACTGGGTACATAACGAAATGAAGGCAGAAATAAAGATGTTCTTTGAAACCAATGAGAACAAAGATACAACATACCAGAATCTCTGGGACACATTTAAAGCAGTGTGTAGAGGGAAATTTATAGCACTAAATGCCCACAAGAGAAAGCAGGAAAGATCTAAAATTGACACCCTAACATCACAATTAAAAGAACTAGAGAAGCAAGAGCAAACATATTCAAAAGCTAGCAGAAGGCAAGAAATAACTAAGAATAGAGCAGAACTGAAGGAGATAGAGACACAAAAAAACCCTCCAAAAAATCAATGAATCCAGGAGTTGGTTTTTTGAAAAGATCAACAAAATTGATAGACTGCTAGCAAGACTAATAAAGACGAAAAGAGAGAAGAATCAAATAGACACAATAAAAAATGATAAAGGGGATATCACCACCAACCCCACAGAAATACAAACTACCATCAGAGAATACTATATACACCTCTATGCAAATAAACTAGAAAACCTAGAAGAAATGGATAATTTCCTGGACACTTACACTCTCCCAAGACTAAACCACGAAGAAGTTGAATCCCTGAATAGACCAACAGCAGGCTCTGAAAATGAGGCAATAATTAATAGCCTACCAACCAAAAACAGTCCAGGACCAGACAGATTTACAGTGGAATTCTACTGGAGGTACAAGGAGGAGCTGGTACCATTCCTTCTGAAACTATTGCAATCAGTAGAAAAAGAGGGAATCCTCCCTAACTCATTTTATGAGGCCAACATCATCCTGATACCAAAGCCTGGCAGAGACACAACAAAAAAAAGAGAATTTTAGACCAATATCCCTGATGAACATCGATGCAAAAATCCTCAATAAAATACTGGTAAACCGAATCCAGCAGCACATCGAAAAGCTTATCCACCATGATCAAGTGGGCTTCAGCCCTGGGATGCAAGGCTGGTTCAACATACACAAATCAATAAACATAATCCAGTATATAAACAGAACCAAAGACAAAAACCACATGATTATCTCAATAGATGCAGAAAAGGCCTTTGACAAAATTCAACAGCCCTTCATGCTAAAAACTCTCAATAAATTCAGTATTGATGGAACGTATCTCAAAATAATAAGAGCCATTTATGACAAACCCACAGCCAATATCATACTGAATGGGCAAAAACTAGAAGCATTCCCTTTGAAAACTGGCACAGACAGGGATGCCCTCTCTCACCACTCCTATTCAGCATAGCGTTGGAAGTTCTGGCTAGGGCAATCAGGCAAGAGAAAGAAATAAAGGGTATTCAGTTAGGAAAAGAAGAAGTCAAATTGTCCCTGTTTGCAGATGACATGATTGTATATTTAGAAAACCCCATCATCTCAGCCCAAAATCTCCTTAAGCTGATAAGCAACTTCAGCAAACTCTCAGGATACAAAATTAATGTGCAAAAATCATAAGCATTCTTATACACCAGTAACAGACAGAGAGCCAAATCATGAATGAACTTCCATTCACAATTGCTTCAAAAAGAATAAAATACCTAGGAATCCAACTTACAAGGGATGTGAAGGACCTCTTCAAGGAGAACTACAAACCACTGCTCAGTGAAATAAAAGACGACACAAACAAATGGAAGAACATTCCATGCTCACGGATAAGAAGAATCAATACCTTGAAAATGGCCATACTGCCCCAGGTAATTTATAGATTCAATGCTATCCCCATCAAGCTACCAATGATTTTCTTCTCAGAATTGGGGAAAAAAACTGCTTTAAAGTTCTTATGGAAACAAAAAAGACCCTGCATTGCCAAGACAATCCTAGGTCAAAAGAACAAAGCTGGAGGCATCACGCTACCTGACTTCAAACTGTACTACAAGGCTACAGTAACCAAAACAGCATGGTACTGGTACCAAAACAGAGATATAGACCAATGGAACAGAACAGAGCCCTCAGAAATAATACCACATATCTACAACCATCTGATCTTTGACAAACCTGACAAAAACAAGAAATGGGGAAAGGATTCCCTATTTAATAAATAGTGCTGGGAAAATTGGCTAGCCATAAGTAGAAAGCTGAAACTGGATCCTTTCCTTACTCCTTATATGAAAATTAATTCAAGATGGATTCGAGACTTAAATGTTAGACCTAAAACCATAAAAACCCTACAAGGAAACCTAGGGAATACCATTCAGGACATAGGCATGGAAAAGGACTTCATGTCTAAAACACCAAAAGCAACGGCAACAAAAGCCAAAATTGACACATGGGATCTCATTAAACTAAAGAGCTTCTGCACAGCAAAAGAAACTACTATCAGAGTGAACAGGCAACCTACAGAATGGGAGAAAATTTTTGCAATCTACTCATCTGACAAAGGGCTAATATCCAGAATCTACAAAGAACTCAAGCAAATTTACAAGAAAAAAACAAACAACCCCATCAAAAAGTGGGCAAAGGATATGAACAGACATTTCTCAAAAGAAGACATTCATACAGCCAAAAGATACATGAAAAAATGCTCGTCATCACTGGCCATCAGAGAAATGCAAATCAAAACCACAATGAGATACCATCTCACACCAGTTAGAATGGCAATCCTTAAAAAGTCAGGAAACAACAGGTGCTGGAGAGGATGTGGAGAAACAGGAACACTTTTACACAGTTAGTGGGATTGTAAACTGGTTCAACCATTGTGGAAAACAGTACGGCAATTCCTCAAGGATCCAGAACTAGAAATACCATTTGACTCAGCCATCCCATTACTGGGTATGTACCCAAAGGATTATAAATCATGCTGCTATAAAGACACATGCACACGTATGTTTATTGTGGCACTATTCACAATAGCAAAGACTTGGAATCAACCCAAATGTCCATCAGTGACAGACTGGATTAAGAAAATGTGGCACATATACACCATGGAATACTATGCAGCCATAAAAAAGGATGAGTTCGTGTCCTTTGTAGGGACATGGATGCAGCTGGAAACCATCATTCTCAGCAAACTATCACAAGAACAGAAAACCAAACACCGCATGTTCTCACTCATAGGTGGGAATTGATCAATGAGATCACTTGGACTCTGGAAGGGGAACATCACACACTGGGGCCTATTATGGGGAGGGGGAGGGGGAGGGGGGAGGGATGCCATTGGGAGTTATACCTGATGTACATGATGAGTTGATGGGTGCTAATGAGTTGATGGGTGCAGCACACCAGCATGGCACAAGTATACATATATAACAAACCTGCACATTGTGCACATGTACCCTAGAACTTAAAGTATAATAAAAAAAAAGAAAAGAAAAGAAAATGTGGCACATATACACCATGGAATACTATGCAGCCATAAAAAAGGATGAGTTCGTGTCCTTTGTAGGGACATGGATGCAGCTGAAAACAATCATTCTCAGCAAACTGTCGCAAGAACAGAAAACCAAATACCGCATGTCCTCACTCATAGGTAGGAATTGAACAATGAGGTCACTTGGACACAGGAAGGGCAGCAATACACAACCAGGTCCTATTGTGGGGGGGGGGGGAGGGATATTATTAGGAGATATACCTAATGTAAATGACGAGTTAATGGGTGCAGCACACCAACAAGGCACATGCATACATAACAAACCTGCACATTGTGCACATGTACCCTAGAACTTAAAGTATAGTTAAAAAAAAAAAAAAAAAAAAAAAAAAAAAAAGACAGAAAGAAAAGTTGAACAGAAAAAAAAAAAATTTCCATTGAAAACTCTTTTCTTCTCTGTGGCCAGTCAATCTGGGTGCAATGGTTTTGGCACCCATCAAATGGGTGCCATTTATTCAACTTTAATTTTTCAGTCAGAATTCTGTAAGCTGAACTAATTGAGATGTCTGTATTGTTTCTGCTCTTTTTTTTTTTTTTTTTTTGGAGACAGAGTCTCGCACTGTCACCTGGGCTGGAGTGCAATGGCGCAATCTTGGCTCACTACAACCTCCGCCTCCTGGGTTCACATGATTCTCCTGCCTCAGTCTCCCAAGTAGCTGGGATTACAGGTGCACACTACCACACTTGGCTAATTTTTTGTATTTTTAGTAGAGACGGGGTTTCACTCTGTTGGCCAGACTGGTCTCAAACTCCTGACCTCGTGATCTGCCCGCCTCAGCCTCCCAAAGTGCTGGGATTACAGTCATAAGCCACCACGCCTGGCCTGTTTCTGCTCTTAATCACCAGTCCTCTTCAATAAGTGCACGAATAAGATTAACTTTTTCCTCAAAAATTAATGTGGATAGTCAACTGTGGTAAGCTTCAACATTGCCTCATTCTTAAAGTGACTTAGCCATTCGTAAACTGCTGAATTCTTTGGGGCATTGTCCTCATAAATTTTTGGTAAAGTACCAGTGATTTCATCATTCTTCTACCCAAGCTTTACCATAAATTTGATGCTTGTTCTTGCTTCAATTATAGCAGAATTCATGTTACTCTGATAGGGGTACTTTTCAAACTGTCTTATCCTTCTTAGTGCCTCAAACTAGATCCTGTTCAGGTATGTTATAACAAGTCATTATGAGTTTATTTGGGTGCAAAAAAATGAAATCTATGCATAGTCTTTTCATAATATGCATTTTCCATGAACTTTTTGAAGTTTCTTTCCTGTGTGTATCACAATTTCTTTATCCATTCATCCACTGACAGGCACTTAAGTTTTTTCTATATCTTGGCTATTATGTATAATGCTGCAATGAACATGCAAATTCAGATATCTCTTTGAGATACTTATTTTGTTTCCTTCAGAGATATACCCAGAAGTAGGAATACTGGATCATATGGTATCTGGTATCTCTATTTTTAATTTTTTGAAGAATCTCCATACTGTTTTCCATAATGACTGTACCAATTCACATTCCCACCAACTGTGTACAAGGGTTCCCTTTTCTCCGCATCTTCACCAACACTTTTTTTGGCTTTTTGGTACTAGCCATTCTAACAGGTATGAGGTGATATGTCACTGTGATTTAATTTGCATTTCCTTGTTGATTAGTGATGTTGAGTATTTTTTCATATACCTCTTGGTCATTTGGATGTCTTCTTTTGAAAAATGTCTATTCAGATCCTTTGCCCATTTTTTAATTGGGTTTTCTTGCTATTGAGTCATGTGAATTCCTTACATATTTTAGATATTAACCCCTTATCAGATATATGGTTTACAAATATTTTCTCCCACTCTGTAGGTTATCTCTTTACTCTGTGTATGGTTTCCTTGGCTGTGCAGAAGCCATTTAATTTTATGTAATCCCATTTGTCTATTTTTTATTTTGTTACCTGTGCTTATGGGATCACATCCAAAAAATAATTGCCCAGATCAGTGTCATGGAGCTCTTCTTCTGTTTTCTTCTAGCAATTTTACAGTTTCAAGTCTTATAACTAAGTCTTTACCCCATCTTGAGTTTATTTTTGCATATGGTATAAGAGTCCAATTTCATTCTTCTGCATGTGGATATCCAGTTGTCCCAACACCATTTATTGAAAAACTAACTTTATTCCATTGTATGTTCTTGGCACTCTTGTCAAAGATTAGTCAATCGAATATATGTGGGTTTATTTCTGAGATGTCTATTTTCTTTCATTGGTCTGTTTTTCTGCTAGGACCATACTGTTTTGATTACTATGGCTTTATAATATAGTTAGAAATTAGGAAGTGTGGTGCCTTCACATTTGTTCTTTCTCAAAATTTCTTTGACTATTCAGGGACTTTATTGGTTTCACACAAATTTTAGGGGTTTACCTTGAATGTGATGTTAGCTATGGTCTTCTCATATATCACTTTATGTCCAGATACATTCCTTCTATATCTAATTTGTTGAGAGTTTTTATTATGAAAGGATGTGGAATTTTGGCCAGGTATGGTAGTTCACGCCTGTAATCCCAGCACTTTGGGAGGCCAAGGCGGGTGGATCACCTGCGGTCAGGAGTTTGAGACCAGCCTGGCCAACATGGTGAAACCCTGTCTCTACTAAAAACACAAAAATTAGCTGGGCATGGTGGCGGGTGCCTGTAATCCTAGCTACTCGGGAGGCTGAGGCACGAGAATCGCTTGAACCCAGGAGGCAGAGGTTGCAGTGAGCCGACATCATGCCACTGCACTCCAGCCTGGATGACAGAGTGAGACTTTGTCTCAAAAAAAAAGAAAAGAAAAGAAAGGATGTGGAATTTTGTCAGATGCTTTTTCTGCATCTATTGAGTGTTCATATGATTTTAATGTTCTATTAATGTGGTATGTCACATTTAATTTGTGTAAATTGTTCTATTAATGTGGTGTGTCACATTTGTTCTATTAATATGGTGTGTCACATTTATTAATTTGTGTAAATTGAACCATCCTTGCAACTCAGGGATAAATCCCACTGGAATATGGTACATGACTCTCTTAATGTGCTGTTGAATTTGATTTGCTAGTATTTTGTTGAGGATCTATAACATTCTACACAATTTTTTGTCGAGGATCTACAACATTCTACACAATTTTTTGCTGAGAATCTATATTATTCTACACAATTTTTTATGGCCACATAATATGAATATAAAGTAATAAATGAGCATCAGGATTCTCTTTTTTTTTTTTTTTTTTTTTTTTTTTGAGATGGAGTCTCACTGTGTTGCCAGGCTGTAGTGCAATGGCACGATCTCAGCTCACTGCAACTTCCAACTCCCTGGTTCAAGCGATTCTCCTTCCTCAGCCTCCCAAGTAGCTGGGATTACAGTCATTCACCACCACATCCAGCTAATTTTTGTATTTTTAGTACAGATGCGGTTTCACCATGTTGGCCAGGATGGTCTCGATCTCCTAACCTTGTGATTCGCCAGCCTCAGCCTCCCAAAGTGCTGTGATAACAGACGTGAGCCACCGTGCCCAGCCAGCATTCTTTTTACTCCACAATCTTCTATGTTTCTATCATGTTGGGCTCTCCACCAGCTAATTTTCAAGCTTTAGGACAAAGGAAGGAGTAGACAATAGTAAATAAAAATTAAATTCTTTCCCCTAGTCTTCAGTTTAACCCAAGTGGTGAACAAATATTTATCCCCTAAAACTTTATTCCCAACTGAGGGCAAATAAGCTACATGCCACTCTTCTCTAGTCGTCTTCATTCATGTCCCTTCATTATCAAATAAGATAATGGCTATGGAAGCATTTTGTAAAGTACTTAATGAATCTCAATTAGAAGCATAAATAATTGATTTTTCTGAGTTAAAAATAATGGCATGTTTAAGATGAAGTGTTAAAAATAAGAACTTGTTACAAAGCCAGTGTGTATAGTATAATTCTGTTTGGGGAAAAAATTATCCATTTTGCATAGAAATGCTAGCAGGCTATTCCACAAAATTTAACAGTGATTATCCCTGGGTTTAGAAAATGTGGTAATCTCTAGTTTCTTTTTTTATTCCTCTTTCTTTCCTTCCTTCCTTCTTTCCTTCCTTCCTTCCTTCCTTTTTTTGCTTTATCTTCAATTCCACCAATAATAGTTATGTATTATCTGTGTAAAGAGAAAGGCTATTTTGAAATATTATCCAAACATGATTTTTGTGATGCTGTTGTTTTATAGCTCTAGCTATTATTTCATTTATTTGTCTTTGTGCTTATACCTTTAAATATTAAATATTGATGGTATGAGCTTCCTAGGGCTGCCATAACAAATTACCACAAACTGGGTAACTTAAAACAACAGATATTTATTGTCTCACAGTTCTGGAGGCAAGAAGTTCAAAGTCAGGGTGTCAGCAAGACTATGCTCTCTCAAATGCTCTGAGGGAGAATCTATTCCATGTCTTTCTCTGAGCTTCTGATGTCATCAGTAGTCCTTGGCATTCCTTGACTTGTAACAGCAAAACTCCAATCTCTGCCTCTATTATCACATGGCACTCTTCCTCTATGTCTTTATATTGTCTTCTTATAAGTATGCTGATTATACCGGAGTAAGGACTCACTCTACTCCAGCATGACCTCATCTTAATTAATTACATCAGCAATCACCCTATTTCCAAATGAAGTCACATTCTGAGCTACTGGAAATTAGGATTTCAACATATCTTCTTGAGGGACACAATTCAACACAAAATACTGATCAGAAGTATGGTCTTCATTTTTTTAAATTTTTTAATTTTGTGGGTATACAGTAGGTGTAATGGGGTATATGAGATATTTTGATACAGGCATGCAATGTGTAATAATCACATTATGGAAAATGGGGTATCAATTTCCCTCAAGCATTTATCGTTTGTGTTACAAACAATCCAATTATATTCTTTTAGTTATTTACAAATATACAATTAAATTATTTTGACTATAGTGTCCCTGCTGGGCTATCAAATACTACGCAGTATTCATTCTTTCTAAATATTTTTTGTACCCTTTCACCATCCCTACCTTTCTCCCAACCCCCACTACCCTTTCCAGCCTCTGGTAACCATTCTTCTACTTTCTATCTCCATGTGTCCAATTGTTTTGATTTTTAGATCCCACAAATAAGTGAGAACATGTGATGTTTGTCTTTCTGTGCCTGGCTTATTTCACTTAACATAAGGACCTTCAATTCCATCCATGTTTTTGCAAATGACAGGATCTCATTCTTTTTTATGGCTGAACACTACTCCATTTTATGTATGTACCACGTTTTCTTCAATCATTCATTTGCTGATGGACACTTAGGTTGTTTCCAAATCTTGGCTATTGTGAATAGTGCTGCAACAAACATGGGAGTGCAGATATTGCTTTGATATACTGATTTCCCTTCTTTTGGGTATATACCCAGCAGTGGGGTTGCTGGATCATATGGTAGCTCTATTTTTAGTTTTTTAAGGAACCTCCAAACTGTTCTTCATAGTTGTTGTACCAATTTACATTCCCACCAACAGCGAACCAGGATTCACTTTTCTCCACATCCTCTCCAGCATGTGTTATTGCCTGTCTTTTGGATATAAGGCATTTTAATTGGGGTGGGATGATATCTCATTGTAGTTTCAATTTGCATTTCTTTGATGATCAGTGATATTGAGCACCTTTTCATATGTCTGTCTGCCTTCTTCTGTATGTCTTCTTCTGAGAAATGTCTAGATCTTTTGCCCATTTTTAGATCGGATTATTAGGGTTTTTTCTTTTTTTTTTCTTTTTTTAAGATGAAAAGTTTTTTTTATTTATATACAAATAAAAAAGGCCTGCATTTATGTCATTTATGACAAAGGCATAACATCCCTAATATAAAGAGCCATTATAAATCAACAAGACGACCTTAAAGTAAAATGGGCAAAGCTAAGAATGAAGAATTTGGTCACAGAAAAGAAGTACATATGACTGGCACTAAATGAAACAAATTAAAACAATAATTAGAAGTGATTTTTCACCTATTGGGTTGCCAAAGATTTATAAGCCTGCTAATATTAATTGTTGCTGAAGTTGGCGGGAAACAGAGGCACTCTCATATACTGTCTGTGGGAGTATAAATAGTTAGAAACATTTAGAAGGACAACTCGGCAGTATCTATCAAGATTTTAAAGTTATGTACTTTTGATCCCACAATTCCACTTTGAAGAGTTTGTCCTACATTTATTTAAGTAACTGAAGTTCCTGAAATGTGTGTTTTATGTAGCATTTTTGTAACAGAAAACACACACACACACACACACACACACACACACATATCCTAAATGCTCTATCAATATGAACTAGTTAAATGCATTTGAGTACATACAAATAATGGAATAGTATTTAAAATATCCATATATATCAATATGGATAGGTATCAAATTTTTTTTCTTATAGAGTTGCTTAAGGTCTTTATATATTCTGGTTATTGTGTCAGATGGGTAGTTTGCAAATATTTTCTCCCATTCTGTGGGTTGTCTCTTCACTTTGTTGATTGTATCCTTTGTTGTGCAGAAGCTTTTTAATTTGATGTGATCCCATTTGTCCATTTTTGCTTTGGTTGCTTGCGCTTGTGGGTTATTGCTCAAGAAATTTTTGCCCAGACCAATGTCCTGGAGATTTTCCTCAATGTTTCCTTGTAGGAGTTTCATATTTTGGGGTCTTAGATTTAAGTCTTTAATTCACTTTGATTTGATTTTTTTATATGGTGAGAGATAGGGGTCTAATTCCATTCTTTTGTATATGGATATCCAGTTTTCCCAGCACCATTTATTGAAGAGATTGTCTTTTCCCCAGTGTATGCTCTTGGCACCTTTCTCAAAAATAAGTTCACTGTAGGTGTGTGGATTTGTTTCTGGGTCTCTATTCTGTTCCATTTATTTATGTGTCTGTTTTATGCCAGTACCATGCTTTTTGGGTTACTATAGCTCTGTAGTATAATTTGAAGTCAGGTAATGTGATTCCTCAAGTTTCATTCTTTTTGCTTAGGATAGCTTTGGCTATTCTGGGTCTTTTGTAGTCCACATAAATTTCAGGGTTGTTTTGTCTATTTCTGTGCAGAACATCAGTGGTACTTTGATAGGGATTATATTGAATCTGCATATTACTTTGGGTAGTATGGACATTTTAACAATATTGATTCTTCCAACCAATGAACATGGAATATTTTTTCCTTTTTTTGGGTGGGGGTGTCCTCTTCAATTTTTTTCATCAATGTTTTACAGTTTTCATTGTCGAGAACTTTCACTTGGTTAATTCCTACTTTTTTATTTGTTTTATTTTTCCGATTTTTCACTGTTGACATATAGAAATGCTACTGGTTTTTGTATGGTACCTAAAGTGCAAGACAAAGTCCTCTTTACTTTTCTCCCTCTGCTTTTCTCAAACAGAAGGAGTCTTTCACCATAGCCATCATACCTGGGAATGTACTGGGTCACACCTGTAGTCAGCACATCTCAGATCCCAAGGCCCATGGTGTACTACCTGGGTATCACTGCTGGTTACTCATGTCCCAAGAGCTCTTTAGTCATAGGTGATGAATCCTGACAGGACCAGGTCCTTCTCTTCATGACAATAGGTTTCCTAGCAGGAATATCTAGATATGTAGTATGAGAGCTGGGGCCTGGAATAGGGGCCTCATGACTGTCCAGTGCCCTACTCTATTGTGGTTGAGCTGGTATCCAAGATGCAAAACAAAGACCTCTTTACTCTTCACTCTCCTCCCCTTAAACAGAAGGAAGAAGACACTTTTTGCTGTGAGCCACACTGCTGGGGGTGGGGGAGCGATGATACAAGGACTCCTTTAGCCTTTCTAGGTCATGTGCCACCCTAGTCCTCTGGCTCGGAGCCCAGCCCAGCATTAAGAGTTGCCTAGGAATTTCAGTGCTTGTGTTATAGACTGCCTTTCAAGTTTACCTAGGACGCCAGGGCACTTCGGTCTGCAGTGCTGAGGCTTGCTGAGAAACTCGAGTCCAACTGATGGAATGGGCAATTCCCCTCTGGCTAGGCCTAATCCAAATGTTCCTTCCATGTGTGGACACTGGCTGAGCAGCATGGCTTTGCTCTCTGCTATGACAGGGCAGCACTGGGTACAATGTGATGTCACCCAGTCAGAGTGGTCTCTCCTTCAAGTGCACAGATTCCTCTCTCTCGGTGCCCCATAGTTGCTGCAGGCGAGGGGTTGAGGGTACACCGGTGACTCAAGACTGTCTCCCTGACCCTCCTCAATGCCTCTTTCAATGATAGGAAGTTAAAATGAGCTACTGTGATTGCTCACCTGATTTTTGGTCCTTGTGATGGTACTTTTCTGTATGTAGATGGCTGTTAAAACTTGGTGTTCCTGTAGCGGTATGAACTGTTCCTGCAGGCTTCTATTCTGCTATCTTGCTCTGCCCTCCTGTCCTTCATTTTAATTTTAAAGCCTACACATATTAAATAAATTATGCTATTAGTTCTTTATAGGTCTTTTTTTCAAAAATTGATAATAGTAAATATAATACCACTTGAATAAGTTTAAATTTCTTAGAACATTATTCCAGAAGTGTTGCTGTAACAGTGTAATTCATCATTTCTACATAATACATTAGAAAATTATCATCTATACAGAATGAGTTTGAAAACTAAAAATGCCATGTATTTGAACCATTTATCAATGCCCTGTCAGGAACGGATAAAGCTCTTCTCTCACTTGGAAGACTGAACATTTCATAATGTAACTCCTTGTGAATTTGAAATAGATTAACAAAATATTTTTCTTCTTTTACCAAGATTAGAATTTGTTGTTCGAATTCACACTAAAGGATCACAGGAAATAAGACACATTTTTCTTTCATTTTATAGTCTACTCAGAAACAGTTTCTTGCAAAGAAAAAGGATAAAACCACAACTTTTAAGCAATCAAGATGAGCTCTTGAAGAACAAAAAGCTACTGAAGACTAAAAAGCAGTGGATCTACCATACTGTGAACAACTCCCAAGTATATTCGAGCAATCTTTTGAAAAAGTAGCTTCTCATGTACAGCTGATGATGATCACTCTCTGAAAAAGTGAAACCCCTACTAAAGAGACACCATTTGAAAAAGTATACAAAACCAGAATTTTTAAAAATCATAGTATTGTTTCAAAAACTAAAGTTACCATTCCCTTTACACCAAAGAGAAAGTTATCTCATGATCACCATGGCGACTTGTAAATGATAATGCCAACTTGTTGAGAAGTTCAATTATATAGTAGGTCTAACTGATAAGACTTCAACTTGTTGGATTATTTCAGCGAGAAATATAATAACTAAAGGCTTAAGTACTCTGCCATAATAGAGTATCACTTAGCCACTGTCACAATAATGCTACATAGCAAACACCTGCACAAATCTCAATGGCATTCAACAATAAGCACATATTTCTTGCTCATGCGTCTATAGGGCAACCGTATTTTACTAATACAGACTGAGTTCAGATGTGCTTGACTCAAGGCTACGAATTAGATCCAAGTCTGCTCCACATGTCCCTCCTTCCTTCTTGGACAGGAGCTATCCAAAACATATTCTTCTCATGGTGAAAGGTAGGAGTTCAAGGGAGCCAGGTTAATTATACAAGCACATTTCAAATATTTGCTTGCATCAGATCCACTAACATCTGTAGAGGAGGGCAAATAACTTTTATTTTACCCTCTCATGTCTAGTGGCTGGAGCCTGACAATTAAACTGACAACATACAGATTAAGAACAAAAGAGGAATACAAGTTGTATTAATATGTTTAATTTTAGGTACACAGGGACTTCACAGAAAAGAAGTGATAACCCAAATACGTGGTTAGACTTGGCAGCCTATATACCATTATAACAAAGGGCAAAAAAATTATAGAGAAGTGATTAGACAAAAGAAAGAGGGTTTGGACTTCTCGGGTCAATAAATTGTGGGAATAAATTACGGGATCCTAGTGGAAGAAAAGGGTTGACTAGTTAGGTTAGTTTGTGCAGACTCATTTCAGTGTCAGCTCTCCAGTGACAAGAGTCACTCTCCTCATCCTGGTGCAGGAGACGGAGGGAAATTTATGCCACCTTCACAAAGGAAATTTTTGCCCTGATTTTAGGCAGCTAAGGGGAGGACAGATAACTTTTCCTGCATTTGTTGATTCTCAATTGTCTCCTGGCTCCAAATAATCCTTATGCCAAGGTATATTTTACGGTGGCATATTCTGGAGCCCTTCATAACCCATTCGCTTAAAAGTCATAGAGCCAAGCCCAAAGTCAAGAAGCAGATAATAATCCTGTCTCCCATAAAGCCATAGCAAAGAGATTAAAGAATTAAAACCAATGATTCAATCTGCCACAAAGAGCATAGGAATTTCATAGTTATAAAAATATATATACTCTTTTTGGAATATATGGAATAAAGATTTACCCCTTAAAAGCATTCTGTCCTTCAGGAAGCCAAAAGATCAGAATAACCTATACCATTCTCAAGATTATTTTGTTTGGTGCAATAAATGTTAGCATCCCTAAAAATTCAATAAAGATTACCTCTATTATTTGCTTTGTATTTTTATTTACATATTTAGAAATTCTGTTGGTCCATAATAGAGAGCCCAGAAATAAGGCTGCACATCTATGACCATCTGATCTTCAACAAAGCTGACCAAAAAAATGGGGAAAAGACTCCCTATTCAATAAATGGTGCTGGGATAACTGGCTAGCCCTTCCTTACACCATACACAAAAATCAACTCAAGATGGATTAAAAACTTAAATGTAAAACCCAAAACTATAAAAATCCTGGAAGACAATCTAGGCAATACCATCCCCGACAGAGGAATGAGCAAAGATTTTCATGACAAAGATACCAAAAGCAATCACAACAAAAGCAAAAATTGACTAGTGGGATTGAATTAAACTTAAGAGCTCTGCACAGCAAAAGAAACTATCCACAGAGTAAACAGACAACCTACAGAATAGGAGAAAAACTATGCATCTGACCAAGGTCTAATATCCAGCATCTATAAGGAACTTAAACAAATTTACAAAGGAAAAACAACCCCATTAAAAAGTGGGCAAAAGACGTGGACAAACGCTTCTCAAAAGAAGACGTATATGCAGCCAACAAGCATATAGAAAAAAGCTTAACACCACTGATCATTAAAGAAATGCAAATCAAAACCACAATGAGATACCATCTCACTCCAGTCAGAATGGCTATTATTAAAAGGCCAAAAAATAACAGATGCTGGTGAGGTTGCAGAAAAAAGGGAATATTTACACATTGTTGATAGGAGTGTAAATTAGTTCAGCCATTGTGAAAAGCAGAATGGCGATTCCTCAAAGAGCTAAAAGCAGAACTACTGTTCGATCCAGCAATCCCATTACTGGGTATACACCCAGAGGAATATAAATCATTCTACCATAAAGACACATGCACGCGAATGTTCATTGCAGCACTATTCGCAATACCAAAGACATGGAAAAAACCTAAATGCCCATCAATGACAGACTGGATAAAGAAAATGTGATACATATATACCGTGGAATACTATGCAGCCTTAAAAAGAACATGCAGCCATAAAATGTAATATGCAGCCATAAAAAAGAATGAGATCATATATTTTGCAGGAATATGGATGGAGCTGGAGGGTATTATCCTTAACAAACTAATACAGGAACAGAAAACCAAATACTGTATGTTGTCACTTATAAGTGGGAGCTAAATGATAAGAACTTATGAACACAAAGAAGGAAATAAGAGACACTGGAGTCTACTTGAGGGGGAGGATGGGAGGAGAAAGAGAAGCAGAAAAGATAACTATTGGGTACTGAGCTTAATACCTGGGAGATGAAACAATATGTACAACAAACCCCCATGACACGTGTTTACCTATGTGACAAACCTTCACATATACCCTCAAACCTAAAATAAAAGTTAAAAAAAGAGAAATTCTGTTGGTCCAAAAAGTATTTAATGATCTTTCTAAAGTGATCTGGCTGACACACTCTTACTATTCATATTATCTGTTAGTATCCCTATTTAAATCTTTAAAAGATCTTAATTGATTTGTATAAAAATTAATCATTTTTACATTCATCCATAATTATTATAGCACCTTACTCTTACAATACCAAATACACATTTAAACTTCAACTGACGATATAATTTAAATATATCAATATATCTGTTATAGGTTGAATTAGACCTCCTAAAAAATATATTAGGTCCTAACCCCCAAGACCTATGAATATGAGCATATTTGGAAACATGGTCTTTCCATATGATCATGTTAAGATGAGGCCATTAGGGAAGTCCTAATTCAACACAATTGGTATTCTCATAAAAAGGGAAAATTTGGACACAAGGACAGACACCTGCAGAGGGAAGATGATGTAAAGACACTGGGAAAATGACATTTACAAGCCAAGGAATGCATGATGCTACTGGAAGCTAGAAGTGAAGCTAGAAATTGGATAGATTATTTCCTCACAGCTCTCAGGAGAAACTAACCCTAAAAACACCTTGATTTTGAACTTCTAGACCCCAGAACTGTGAGACAATAGATTTCTGTTTTCTGAGCCACCAGTATGAGATACTTTATTACAGCAGCCTTGGGGCTCTAATACGATATCAAATATAAGAAGCTTTTATACTCTAAGTCACCTGGAACACTATATATTAACAAGTCCAAATGGCATGCCTTTTTTATTTTATTGATGTTACTTATGCTCATTTTATTTAATGATAACCTATAAGATCACAGACCAATGGTCTCACATAAGTTCAGGGGTGCCAGAAACAACACTGAAGTGACTATTTGGATTTCAAAATGCCAATGACAAAGCCAATTTGGAACAAGTAGTGAAGCAAAAACTAAATACTGGCATATCCCTATTTATCACCATCTATTACACTACATAGTTTCACTTTGTATATAATCTGTCTTCCTGCTATTCTTATTAGAATGTAAGCACCATGGTCCTGCCTCAGCCTCCTGAGTAGCTGGGACTACAGGCGCCAGGAGGGCAGGAATTTTTTTTGTCTGTTTTGCTCACCACTGTATTCCCAGTGCTAGAACTATGCCTGGTACATAATAGGTATTTGTGATGGTTAATATTATGCATCAACTTGACGAGATTGAGGGATGCATAGATGGCTGGTGAAGTATAGTTCTGGGTGTGTCTGTGAGGGTGTTGCCAGAGGAGACTGACACTTGAGTCAGTGGACTGGGTAAGGAAGACCCACTCTCAGTGTCGGGGGTACCATTCAATCAGCTGCCAGTGTGGCTAGAACAAAGCAAGAAGAAGGGATAAGCAGTTTCCTGAGTCCTCTCGCTCTCTCTCTTCCCATGCCATGCCTAATACTTGCCTTCCACTCCTCCTACCCTTGGACATCAGACTCCAAGTTCTTTGGCCTTTGGACTCTGGGACTTGCACCAGCAGCCTCCCAGGGGCTCTTGGGCCTTCAGCCTCAGACTAAGGACGGCACTGTCAGCCTCACTGGTTTTGAGGCTTGCGGACTTGAACCAAGCCAAGCTGCCAGCTTCTCTCTTTCCCCTGCTTGCAGACAGCCTATCATCGGACTTCACCTTGTAATCATGTGAGCCAATTCTCCCTAATAAACTCCCTTTTCTATATGTCCTATTGATTCTGTCCCTCTAAAGAACCCTGACTTAATACAGTATTTAATAATTATTTGTTCAAAGAATCAAATAAATCTCCAAGCAAGAGTCTAACAATTGAAAATCCTCTTAATCATGCTCTAGCTATTTTTTTTTTTTTTGTCATGTCTTCATTTCTTCTTTCAATCTACATGGACATAGTTGTTGTCCTTTTCAGAGGAAACAGGGAAACCCTGTAACAAAAATATACACTCATTTGCCAGTTCCCTAACCATAAACTGCAGAACTAGGTCCACCATACAGAAACTCCCAAGAGAATCAATTATTTCAATACGGTTCTCAGCCTGCAATATTCCTGGATGAGAAATTCTTTCAGATGGACAGCAAGAGCTACAACATAGAGTTGGAAGTGCACAGGCCTGGAAGCCAGACTGAACTTGGTTAGGAACTCACTAATAGCACTAAAAATCTCTGAGTCACAGGTTCCTCCCATAAAATGAAGGGAAAAATGCTTCCATCGTAAGTTGTTGTACTGTTAAACAGGATGTATATAAAGCCCTTACCATTGCGTCTGGTAAGATGAAAAATCCAGGCATGAATCTAAGGAGTGATGCTATTATAACCAGTTGAAGGGAATCCAGTTCTGTCAAGAGAAAATATATACCATCAATGAATTCCTGAAAGTTTGCTGTGTGATTTCTGGCTTTACCCTAAAACTGTTGTAAGCAAAATCTTTGTAGTTTTCACAGTGAGGGCTATTTGCCTCAGAGGTTGGAGGGGGATTAGGGTTTTCTTCCTGCAGTTTCTAGAGACTGCATAGAGATTGCACTATGTTGAATGGTGACATTAGCTGAAGCAGCATTTAGCAGTTCAACACATGGTTGAGTAAAGCCTGGGGAAGAATTAGATGATAGCATTTCAAGGGGAAATTGCCAATGGACAAAAATAGCAAGGAGGCAGGGCGGCCTAGGGTTTAGCAGTAGAATTTTTAAAGAGGCAAAGTCACACAGTCCTGTTCTTTTCAACAAGTATTCTCCTGAGAGCCAGCTCTTTACCTCCAATCAGTGCTGTAACAGCTAAAGGTTTTAGCCTTTGAAAGAGAAAGCAATTGCTATGAACAAGGCTGAACTAACTAACATTTAATGCTGCACTTGTCGTTTCTTCCATTCAGACTCTATGGTGAAAACCCCGCCTAATGCCAGAACCAGGTATTACACAAAGCTACATTTGTAGATGTGGTATTTACTACCATAAGAGGCTCCAAGAGGAGAAAGGTCTATAAACTACAGCTCCCACTTTTGCCACCATGAAAATGAATTCCATAAACTAACAATAACTTTATTATCCAATCTGAGGATGATCCAAGCGTCCCCACTGCTCACTTTTGGCCCTTTAAGAGTTTTGCAAGGCTTCACAGAGGTTATGCATTAGCCAAAAAATACGAAATTCGAATGAATACATTCTGCTATTTATTAGCAGCTCCAAAGAGGTTTTTAATAGGGGTCATTTCTTGAGTTCTTCTTTGCTCCATTTATTAATGGAGACATGACTGTTATCACCAAAAGTCAGATGCGGCAATTTTACATTTGACTTCCCCTTGACCCTTAGCTTTTGGAAATGGTTTTAGGGCCAAGCATTAAAGTATGAGCTATCACCAGCAAGATAAAATTATTAAGTATCTTAAGACAAGTGGCTTTTGTATTCTTTCCCTCTAGTACCTCATTAAAAGAAACAGCCTATGCAAAGTCTCTAGCATTGGCGTGGCACCTAGAAAGTACAAAATGAGTGTTAGTTTACATTCCCAAGTGCATTTTGTTTTCCCGCCCCAAACCTATCATCTCATTTTGTTCTCCACATCTATCTCTTCCAGTAACTGTCCTTATTGCTAGAACATCTAGAAGGGACTATTACTAGGACCACTACTTTCTCATTTCCAATCCAACTGAAACTTACCTGGCTTATATACCATTTATTGAGAGCAGGGTCTTTGCTTTCCGAAGTACCACCAAGTTAATCTGATAAATTGTATTATGGTCATCCAGAGAAACAGTACCAACAGTATATATACAGGTGTCCCTCAGTATCTGCAAGGGATTAGTTCCAAGACCCCCTCCACCCCCTATAGATACCAAAATCCACAAATGTTCAAGTTCCTCATATCAGATGCCATGGTATTTGCATATAATCTAAGCACATCCTCCCGTATACTTTAAACCATCTCCGGGTTAAGTATAATACCTAATACAATGTAAATGCTATCTAAATGGTTTTTATACTGTCTTAAAATCTGTATTATTTTTTATTGTTGCATTGCTATTTTTATGGTTTTTCCACAAATATTTTTGACCCACAATTGGTTGAATCCATGAAGGTGGAACCTTCGGATATGGAGGGTCAACTGTATAAATATATGAGAAGATTTATTATGGGAATTGGCCTGCAATTATGGAAGATGAGAAGTTCCATGATATGCCATCTACAAGCTGAAGACACAGAAAAGCTAGTGGTGTATATTGGTCTATTCTCACATTGCTATAAAGAAATACCTGAGACTGGGTAGTTTATAAAGAAAAAAGGTTTAATTCACTCATGGTTCCACAAGCTGCACAGGAAGCATGATGCTGGCATTTATTTGGCTTTGGGGGAGGCCTCTGGAAACTTACAATCATGTCAGAGGGTGAAGGGAGAGCCAGCACTTCACAAGGCTAGAGCAGAAGAAAGAGGTGCCACACACTTTCAAATGACCAGATCTCAGAAGATCTCACTCACTATCATGAGAACACCACCAAAGGGGAAATCTGCCCCCATAATCCAATCACTTCCCACCAGGGCCCACCTCCAACACTGGGGATTACAATTCAACATAAGATGTGAGTGAATACACAGATCCTAACCATATCATGGTGTAATTCAATCCAAGTCTGAAGACCTGAGAACCAGGGGACTCCCAGTCTGAGGCTGAAGGCCTGAGAACCAGGAGCTCTAATGTCCAAAGGCAGGAAAATATGGATGTTCCAGCTCACAAAGAGAGATAATTTGACTTTTCTGTGTCTTTTTCATTTATCTGAGCCCTCAGTGGCCTGGATGATGCTACCCACATTGTTGAGGATGGAGCTTCTTTACTTAGTCTACTGATTCAAATGCTAATCTCCTCCAGAAACACCCTCACAGACACACACAGAAATCATGTTTTACCAGCTATCCAGGCATCCCTTAGCCCAGTCATGTTGACACACTAAAATTATCATGCACATTATTCATATTAAGATGAAAATAGTGAAACCCTAGAAGCAGGCAGAGAAGGTGTTAGTACCTCTTAATAAGAGATAACATGCCTAGTAGGTATGAGTTTCTTTGAATATGGGGAAAGGAGAACTGAAAAGAACTTGGGTTAATTGAACTCACCAAGGGTTAAACAATTATGTATAACAAAGTCTTAGAAATTAAATATATATTCCTTAGTATAATCACCAATACTTTATACTCAAAGAGAATATAAATATCAAAGTAGGGCTTCATGTTTTCAGTAATGGTATATAAGGTTATTCAGATAAAACTATCCTTTGAAAACAGAAATTAAAACCTTGAATAAAATTGTTTTAATCACCTTAAATGCATCAAAATAGCTAAACTCGAAGACTAAATTTTAGGTGAAAGATCCAGAGAGATAAGAGTATTACTAGGCCGGGCACAGTGGCTCACTCCTGTAAACCCAGCACTTTGGGAGGCCAAGGTGGGCAGATCACTTGAGGTCAGGAGTTTGGGACCAGCCTGGCCAACAAGAGGACACCCTGTCTCTACTAAAAATAGAAAAATTAGCCAGGCATGGTGGTACACACCTGTAGTTACAGCTACTCAGGAGGCTGAGGCAGGGGAATCGCTTGAACCCGGGAGGTGGAGGTTGCAGTGAGCCGAGATCGTGCACTCTAGCCTGGGCAAGAGAGCAAAACTTCCTCTTAAAAAAAAAAAAAAAAAAAAAAAAGTACTAATAGAGCACCAAAGCCACTTATGCCCAGAAGGCATTTGCTTATGCTATACTTGGATATTGATTGAGAGGGGATAAAAATCAAGGCCCATGGTCAGCCAAGAGTGAGAAGCTTTATAGTACAGTCTCCACATATTAAGCTATGATCACAAAAGGTTACACACTCAGATCCAAAATCAACCCCTGGCTCCCAAGACTGAGAGGAGAAAGTGGGGAGAAGGAGGAAGGGAAGAAATAGGGAAGGGAGGGAAGAAAAGAGGAGAAGGAAGGAAGGGAGAGATGGAGGGAAGGGAAGAAAAGGAAAAAAGGAAGAAAGAGAAAGCCATTCAGCCAAAGGGAAAAATAGAATCCAGAGGAAATAAAGACAGTGAAAAGAACAGAAGAAAATCTCAAACATGTAATTAACATCCTCAGAGAGATAAGAGAAGCTATACAACCACAAAACAAGAAGAGAATGGCATTTTAAAATAACAGCCAGCAAGAATAAACCTCTTAGAAATTAAAATTGCATATCTACAGTTTTAAAAGTCAAATGGTTTAGAAGATAAAGTAAGGACAATCTCCCCAGAAAGTAGAACTTACAAAGAGATGGAAAATAGTAGAGAAAAGACTGAGAAACCTAAGAGGATCAATCCAGAAGACCCAATATCCAATCAACTGTGATTTCAGAAAAAGAGAACAAAATTAGAGGAGGAGAAATTATCAAAGTACTCATATAAGCAATCATCCCAGAAAGGGCACATAAGTCTCTAGAATAAAAGAGGCCTCCAAGAATTCAGTACAACAATTTTCAAAAGGACACATACTAAGGCTTATTATATAAAAATTCAGAACAACAGAAAAAAGACAAGATCCTAACAGGATTAGAATTTGAACAGCATAATCTTTTTTTTTTTTTTTAAGACGGAGTCTTGCTCTGTCACCAGGCTGGAGTGCAGTGGCCCAATCTTGGCTCACTGTAACCTCCGCCTCCCAGATTCAAGCAATTCTCCTGCCTCAGTCTCCCGAGTAGCTGGGACTACAGGTGCCCGCCACCTCGCCCGGCTAATTTTTGTATTTTTAGTAGTGACAGGGTTTCACCACGTTGGCCAGGATGCTCTCGATCTCTTGACCTTGTGATCCATCCGCCTTGGCCTCCCAAAGTGCTGGGATTACAGGCGTGAGCCACCATGCCCAGCCCAGAATAGCATAATACTTCTTAACAGGGGATTCTAGAAGACAATGGAGCGATACCTTCACAATTAGGAAAAATGACTTCTAAAGTAGAATTCTAAACCCAGACAAATTAAAAATTAAGTGTGTGGCTAGAATTGTAGATATTTTCAGACATTTATCTATCATGAATCCTTTCTTAGGAAGTTACAGGGGGAAAAATGTGTTCTAACAAAAAAGGGATTAAACTAAGAAAATTGCATGGGATCCATGAAACAAAAGCTGCAACACAGGGACATAGCAAAGGAAGACTCAAGAGGACAATTGTGGCAGTAGCCTAAAATTTCATCAACTAGAAGAGGATGGAGGCCTCCAAGAATGAGATCCCCAGGAGAAAAAATTCAACAGTTTAGTTTTTCATTTGGAATATAATTTTGATAGGTATGTAACAGATCTGATGGAGCATGCAGAAAAAAATTATGTTTAAAGATAACGTAATAAAAATGAATAAATTATTGACCTCAAGATAATCAAGTTATACAAAAAAGAAAGGTAATCACAGACAAAAATTTGACTCAGTGGTAAATAATATTTATATAATCATAATATTATAAATATTGACTTAGTTATTTAAAAAGTGACAAAACTGTATGATAAATGAAGGAGGGGAAGTATATACAGCATGTATATGTGTATGAATAATATAACAAAATTCTCATCTACCATAGCAGGAAGTCAACAGACTTATAAAATTAATGAATCAAAAATATCTCTAAGTATATCATTTAGAAATATGGAGGCATATCAGAAACAGCCATAATTGTTGAAAGTGATTATCTCTGACTATCAGGCCTATGAGGAGAGAATGGGTAAAGTAGGCTAGTACTTTTTTATTATAAATCTTTTAATATCTTTTGCTTTTTAAACTATGTACATTGATACAAACAGAAATTTAATTTTAAAATAATTGTAACAGAGGGAAAAAAAACCATGTTTCATTTCAATTTAGTTCCTTAAGAAAGAAAAAAATGATACTCAGTATGTCCCAGAACAGATTAACTTCTAAGGTTTTGGGGGTTTGTTTGGTTGTGTTTTTTGTTTGTTTGTTTGTTTTTTGGTTTGGTTTTGGACAGGCAATAGTAGCAGAGTAGTTATGAGGTATAAAGTATTTCCCATTCTCCTAGATGATTTGCATAAATTATTACATAGAATCCTCATAATAACCTTATAGGTAAATATTATCACTTCCTACCAACATAGGAGGAAGCTGAAACGCAGGTTAAACGACTTGTCCATCACTGTGAAACTGCCATGTGAAATGGTAGAGCCAAGATTGAAATTCAGATCTGTCTGTCTCTAAATTCTGTGCCCTTAACCACCAGGCAATTCTGGCTCTCAGGGGCACAACTCCATCTCTTCATCTAGCAGCTCATTTGGGTCCATTTTTCTTACGAAATCCTGTAATTTCTTCCTGGTGGAAGTCTAAAGTTTAGCAGGAGAAAATTTTTCAGCCAAATGTTAAGGAAACAAAATAATAACTCATTATCCCACAATAAAGAAAGACTGTCAAAGTGTTAGGTTTTGTTTGTATTTCCCCAAGAGTTCCATCTGCCCTGGCAGATAGTATTGCTACAGGACGACACTGTGAAGACAGAAATGGCTGGGGAAAGGCAGAGACAAAAATTTAGGAAAAGAAGCTAGCCTCAAACTGTAAGATAGTTTATCTCTCAGCTTCATGGCTTTTCTCTTGCTGTACTTCACCTTTCCCCTGCCACCAACCCACATTCTAACCGCATTAAACAATTTTCAGTTATCTGACCACTACAAATTATGGTGCCTCTGGAGCCTTTGGATGAGCCCATTCTCTCCTTCCTGCCTGCTTAGCTCATGGCATCTCCTTGATGATGCATTTCCTGGCCCACCCAGGTAAAAATGACCACTCCTCCTTTGGCCTCTACTGTATCTTGTGCACTCTTCTATCAACAGACCTATAACACTGTATTGTACATATTTATAAACTTGCATGTTTCTGACTTAATAAGCCACAAGCTCCCTAACAATAGAGAACATGTGTTCAACTCTGTGTCACTAAATATTTGTGTGTGTGCAACTATGATCCTTCATTCATAAAGGAAATGTCATGCCACATATATATGCCATTTAAAAATGACCAAACAATGTGCTAACCATGGTTGTCTTTGGGAGGTAGAATTATGTGATATTCATTCTTTCTGTATTTCTAAAGTTTCTGTGATAAACACACATAACTTTGGAAACAAGAAGATCAAAAAAACTGACTATAAAGCAAAAGATTAATAAACTTGACGACATTAAAAATAAGAATGTCTGTTCATCAGAGACATAATTAAAACAGTACAAAGGTTAGCCACAAAATGAAAGACAATATTTTTACAACACACATAATAGGAACTCCCACAAAACAATAAGGAAAAGGCAAACAAACCAACAGAAAAAAAATGAGCTCTCATTAAAAAGAATGAAATCAAGTCCTTTGCTGCAACATGGATGTTTCTGGAGGCCATTATCCTAAGTGAACTAAATTAGAAACAGAAAATCAAATACTGCATGTTCTCACTTATAAGTAGGAGCTAAACTATGGGTACATATGGACATAAAGATGGAAATAATAGATACTGGGAACTCCAAAAGTGGGGTGGGTAGGAGGGGCAAGGATTGAAAATTTATCAGGCACAGTGTTCACTATTTGGGTAATGGGTACATTAGAAGCTCGATCCCCACCAGCATACAATGTACTCATGCAACAAACATGTGCCTACATGTACCTCCTGAATCTAAAATTAAAATTATAATGTTTTAAATGGGCTTAAACAACCACTTCAAAGAAGAGGAACTGAAATGGCCAAAGAATGTATGTATACGCATGTGTATGTATACATGTGTAATATATTTTTACATATACAGATATACACATACTTTATATTTCAATGAAAATGTGGTTAAAGTCACCAGTAATTCAAGAAAATGCAAATTAAAGCCATGCTGAGATATCACATCAGTTTGACAAAAAATTTTAAGCACTAGAATACCAAGTATTGCAAGGATGTAGACTAACAAGAACTCCTACACCCTGCTGGTGAAAGTATAAATTGGTTCAACCACTTTGGAAAACAGTTTAGCATCATCTATTAATAGTAACATGAAGAAATGCATGCTTCTTTAATCAGGATATATACACAAGAATGTTCATTGTTCATAATTGCCCCAAACTAGAAATAACTGTCCACCAACAACAGAATGGATAAATTGTGGTATAGTCATACAATGGAATGTTACACAGCAATAGGAATTCACAAATTAGTTACCACACAAGAACATGAAGCTTAGAAACACAATGTTGAACAGAGAAAGCAAGACAGAAAAAAATACATAGAGTATGATTTCATTAAAATAAAGTTCAAAAACAGGTAAAATATGGTTTAGGGACATGTACACAGATAATAAAATCATAAAGAAAATCAAGAAAGTTATTCCTATAAAAAAGCAGGATAGTGATTACATCTGGTAGGGAGAGAGATGAAATGATTGATAGAAAGGACATTTGGGAGGTTTCTAGGGTACTGATAATGTTTTCTTTCTTTGTGTAGGTGGCAATTAACATGGGTGTTTGCTTTTTTAAAGTATAAATACAAAAATATATCTAGAAAAGCATAAATTGTACATAATTTCTCTAAAATGATTTTTTTAAACTACAAAAGGTCCTATATGCTGGCAAAAATTAACCATTTAAATTTAGGGACCTGATGCCCCAGAGGCCTAATGTTAAATATAAAATTAATCCAAACGCAAGTGATATGAACCTAAGTGGGCTGAAAACTGTATTCAGCACCTCTCCCCATTACTGCTCTTTAATCTTTATCTCCTCAAAGAAGCCTTTGCCATTGTTCTTGCAATTGCTAATTTCTTGCTTTAGAACATTTCAGCTAAAGTCTGAACTCACCTTTGCGTAGTCCTAGTTTCCTGGGTACAATAAGCAAATGGACCCTGATAGATTAAATTTCCAATTTTAGAATCTTTTACCTATGGCCTGACGTGCCAGAAAATCTGGCCATAAGCTATTTGGAATATCACAGGCATAAGGCCCAATCCCTTTTGTATTATGTGGGTGGCCACAGTGATGGAAGTAAGAGATTTGGAGATCTGTTTATTTATTAATATTGTAAACTTGGAATTATATATATGTGTGTGTATATATATAGTAGATATATATATAGTGGATATATATATATAAAGTGCATATATATATGAAGTGGTGGCTTTATGCAACAGAAATCTGCTCACTTTATATATATATTTATATATCATATATAATTTTTATATTATATATATAAAAAGCTGGGATTGTGTGTGTGTGTGTGTGTGTGTGTGTGTGTGTGTATAAAATATAAAGTTGGGGTTGATAGAAACTTTGTTGAAATTTTTTCTATCAGAATCAGGCTGGCCCTGGTACATTGCCTGACTCCAAGTTGTGGCCATGAAATGTGGCCCATAGAATCTGCTAAAATCTGTGTGTCAAACTACCTCTGTCTCTTCATATTAGCCTCTAGCTTAAAGGTGCCCATCCAATAGATTGGCTAGATTCCACTTACTTGACCTTAGCTATTGCTTCCCCAAATCTTTTCCACTAAGACTGAAAGGTTGCAGAAATTAACCAAAGCAGTCTGTGGACATATTAATTTGGTCAGTATAGAATATTACAAGCAATTGAATTTTATTGCCTTTAACCAAAGCTCAGCCTCTTGAATTCCCAATTTGAACCATCCTCCTCTATAATATGAATCAACAGTGTATGCCTTCTTGGCCCCTTTGGCATCTGAATTTGCAAACCACTTTAGGAGCTGTTGATTTAGTTTATCTTCTACTGAGAAAAAAACGGTGGGGGAGCCGGGTGCAGTGGCTCATGCCTGTAATCCCAGGACTTTGGGAGGCTGAGGTGGGTGGATCACAAGGTCAGGAGTTTGAGACCAGCCTAGCCAGTATGCTGAAATCTCGTCTCTATTAAAAATACAAAAATTAGTCGGGCATAGTGGCATGCACCTGTAGTCCCAGCTGCTTGGGAGGCTGAGGCAGGAGAATCGCTTGAACCCGGGAGGTAGAAGTTGCAGTGAGCCAAGATCACGCCACTGCACTTGAGCCTGGCTGACAGAGCAAGATTCTGTCTCAAAAAAACAAACAAACAAACAAACAAAAATACCAGGATGGGGGCTTATTTGTTTCCTGTACCTGCTGTAACATATTGTCACAAACTTGGTGGCTTTATGCAACAGAAATCTGCTCATTCACTGATAGTTCTGGAGGCCAGGAGTCTGCAACTAGCATCATCGTACTAAAATCAAGGTGTCAGCAGGACTGCCCCCCACTCCAGGGGCTTTAGGGGAGAGTCTGTTCCTTGCTTCTTTCAGGTTCTGGTAGCTGCCAGCATTCCTTGGCTTGTGACTGGATCACTCCAATCTCTGCCTCTGTCTTCACATCACCTTCTCCTCTGTGTGTGTGTCAAATCTCCCCCGATTCTCTCCTATGAGGACACTTGGGATGGCATTTTGGGACAACACAGATGATCCATGATTTTCTCATCTTAAGATCCTTAATGTAAACACATCTGCAGAGACCCTTTTTCCAATGGGTTCCGGAAATTAGGACCTGATATCTTTGGGGCCACCATTCAGCCCACTATAAGGTCCAAATATTACATTCCACCCCATCCCCTTGTGGTACGTTCTTGCTATTCACTCTGCCAAGAACAACGGAGCCAGTTTTCTTACAATCTATCCATGAATCATCTACACTGTGCCCATGAATCATTTTTTTTTTATATAATTTCAACTTTTACTTTAGATTCAAGGGGTACACGTGCAGGTTACATGGGTATATTGCATGATGCTGAGGTTTGGGGTATGATCGATCGCATCACCCAGGTACTGAGCATAGTACCCAACAGTTTTTCAACCCGTTTTTCCCTCTCCTTCCACTATTCATCTATAGTGTCTATTGTTTTCATCTTTAGGTCCATGAGTACCCAATATTTAGCACCCACTTGTAAGTGAGAACCTGCAGTATTTAGTTTTCTGTTCCTGCATTAATTTTCTTAGGATAATGATCTCCAGCTGCATCCATGTTGCTGCAAAGGGCATGATTTCATTCTTTGTCATGGCTGCATAGTATTCCATGGTGTATATGTACCACATTTTCTTTATCCAATCCACCATTAACGGGCACCTATGTTGATTTGATGTCTTTGCTGCTGTGAATAGTGCTGCACCATGAATCATCTTTCCCAACTCCTAGGCCAGTAGTATCCAAATACTCTTGATAGTATGTTTTTATCAGAAAATAAATTGTTTGGAAACAACTATTAAAATTTAAAATGCACCTTATAAAAAAGAAATTAAGCATGCTCCCCCAATATGTTGTTTATAAATTATGTTTGCCCATATATCACTGGACTATTATATTATCATGCATATAAACATAGGAATTTTTAAGATGAAAGAAAAATAAATATAAATACAACTACTAACATTTTCTTCCAACACCTAAATGAATGATCTTGTCAGCTCTCCAGGGTACACACATCCCACTACCGAAAACACTCTTGTATATCCTTGCTCCCCAAAATTCCAAGAAAGAGCTTCAAGGACTGTTGCTTATGATAGGAAAGCTGAATGAGTCCTGGACTCCTCATTGTAGCTTTATACACAGCAAGTCAGCTTGCATCTTTGTGATATATTTTGGGGTTTTGAAAATGATTTCAATGGGAAAAAATGTTCCTCTGCAAAAAAAAAAAAAAAAAATTACAAAAAAAAATAATAATAATAGGTTTGAAACCCACTTCTCTGGAGCACTCTCTTTTGGTGTGAGCCTCTGGGCGGCCTTTCATGCAGGTGGCACATGACATCACTCGGCCCCAGCTGTTCCTTATTAACTCAGCCTCTCAGTGAAAGATACAGCCTTTTACAATTTGACTTTTTTAAGGAGACAGCCCATTTTGCAAATCAACCAAACACACTAAGCACAGTTAGACCGCCACATTCCATAAATATAAATTTGACAGATAAATCCCGTGTTTTCACAGCCTCTGCTAAGACATGGATCAATCTGAAGTTCTGAAGGACACCAGGCTTGGCAAAAAAGCATCCCTATTTTGTCACTCTAAAGGAAATGCAGCCAAGTCAAATGCACCCAGAGGGTCAAAGCTCAGGAATCATCCAGGAGCCTATAACCCTCACTGAGGCCTCTAAACAATTTCCCACATGAAAGGACTTTGTAAAAATGTTCTTTGCCTGCTCGTAATGCCTAATTAGGCCCTGACCATGAGGCTAAGAGGTGGAGAAGAAAAGCCAGGACGCCTGCAGGCTGCCCCTTGAGTTCACAGCAAAATGACAGGCAGTGTGCGTGATCCAAGGGGAAGAATCTGACAGTCACACTTCAGTCTTTCAGCCACATTTGTTTTTTTACATGGGGAGGTTGTGGCATCAATAGTGTCATCTTCTAATAGAAAGGACAACTACATATAATGCATAATTGCCGGTCTGAATGACTTCTTATTTTGACTGCCTATTCTAAAATGTCTATAATTGCTTCCAATGAGACTTTGAATAAATGATAAGTCAGCACAGGCAATCACTGGTGGAGGCATAGCACGGCTATGGAAAACTTAGTACAAATTATTTTGTCATGTGTCAATTTCCACCAATTCCTGATTATGATCACAAGGCATTTGTACCGCTTTGTTGGGTATTTCTTCCAACTGTGTCCCACTTAAGCAACAGAAGGTGTATCACATGTAGGTGTATAAAAGACATGGCAGTTTATTTTCAAGGGCAATGAGCAGAAGCTGACTGAGCCTGATAAATTCGTTTTACAGAATTTTAGCTTGTGCCAAATCCTGGCCCTTTTTGTAAAACAAAACAAAGTAAGGTAGAAGCACACCTCGCCAAGAGTTATTGCCATCTCTCCAAATGAACTTTTTCCCCCCCATATGCTTGTTTGCCAAGTCCTAAAATAACAAATCACTTCTTTATAACAAAATTGTCTCCCTGGAATAATAGGCTTCAGTGTGAGTTCTGATAGAGCAATAGCTCCTCTAAATGACAGCAAAGGCTTGCAGCAGGGATGCAAGGCACATCTATTTCAGGGTTTCCCATTAGAGAGAAAAGCAGTTCAGTAAGAAATGAAGTCATTTCCTGACTCATTGGGATGCCATGTTTAAACCACAGTTTTCTGCCTGAGGATACAAAGGTTGGAAAAATGTGGCTGAGCCTAAAAGAGGTGAATCATCTCTTCAGGATTCAGAAAACCAACTTTTTAAGGTCCTTCACCCATTACTGGAACATATTAGATAGGGAAAAGGCTTAGCAACAGCCTCTATCTATTCCTTCATAGTAAGAATAAGGTTCTCCATCTTATACCCTTTGTTAAAGCCAATTTCATAAAAGATCGGTTTGCATATAATTAAATGTTTAAGTGTAGGAGCAACAGAAACATGTCAATATTTAGGCATCATAAACATCAGGAGATGGAAGAAAAGATAAATACAAAGCTTATTTGATTTGTGTATGTTTCTAAAATAAGTTAAAATACCAAAAAAATATTTTTGTGAAATGATACTTATAAAGCCATCATATCATATACTTTAAATTTACATTATTTAATGTCAATTATACCTCAAAAAAACTGGAAAAACTAAAATTAAAATTGCTATTTTTAAAGGATGACACACAACAATTTATTAGGTTGGTGCAAAAGTAATTGCAGTTTTTGCCATTAATTTCAGCAGCAAAAACTGCAATTACTTCTGCACCAACCTAATAGTAAGGGTTCCAAGGATTTATTTTACTAGAAAAATTTTCAATGTTCAGTCTCACTAGTAACCAAAGATAATTTTTATAATTTATAATAATGATGAGATACCATTTTAACCTATCAAATTAGCAACAGTTGACGAAATTAGCAGGGGGTGCATAATACTCAGAGCTGGTAAGGAACTACAAATTGTTTCAACTTTCCAGAAGGTAATTGGGTAATACATATCAAAAGGTTTAAAAATGTTCTCACTCTTTAAATCAGTAATTCAGCTTCTAGGAATCTATCCTAAAGCAAAAATCTGATATTTGGCCAAAGATATATTCACAAAACTGTAATTACAGTCTTGTTTAGAGTGAAAATCTCAAAAAGTCACTTGAAGGACCAACAGTAGGAAAAAAATATATTATTGTGGAACACTAAAACAATGGAGCATCATACAACAAATTTAAACTATATTTAGAGGTTATCTTTAACAATAAGGAATCATACCAATGAAAAGAGCAGTGTGGAAAATTACATACATAGGAAGAAAAAATATGAAAGGAATCCCTACTTCGGTATCACTCTTGCAAATGGGCAGAAGGATCTTCCCCATCTTAAATAAATCTTGTCATTATCAATGTCATATTAATGTATTCACACAGTAAATCTTTGAAGCCCTTGTAATATTTCTTGATGAACTTGAATCTATAAGTATCAGCATAAATTTCTCAAAGAACACTAGAGTGAGCTGTCTCTGCTGGCTGATCCTGCCTCCAGGCCTCTGGAAGCCTACAGTCAATGACAAGAGGGCAGTGTTAGGAGCAGCCAGCCTGAAGACTGGCCAATGGATCATAGTTACCCTTTCAGGAATACTTTGACTGGCCTTGAGTATTCCCATAGATGCCAAAACTCAGTTGAATGGATGCTTATTGAATGTTGGCTGGTGTCTTATAAAATACTAAATATTAGATGGAGATAGGAGGAGAAGTATCAAAGAAAGCTATACAAAAACAAACCAAATCCAGAGAAGCAAATTGATGAAGGGCTAAGAAATGTAGTAGAAAAGAAAGAGGAAAATGCACAGAGGGCAGTGAACTATGGTTTCCTCAAAATTATTGGATTATAGCAAGCAATTTTACCAATTTTTTAAAATGCAGTTAATATTTCAAAACACAACTCTAGAAATTGTATTCCTTAACAATGATCTACTGACTGCTTTTCATGTGTAAATGAGTCAATGCACATCGTGAAATATTTGTATTAATTTATTTAATCCTTACAGTTGCTTTATGGGATAAGTATTTCTATTGTTCCCTTTTATAGAAGAGAAGAAGCAAGACCCAGAGAGCTTAAATAGCTTGCACAAGCTCTCACAGCTTTTAGGATGAAGAGTAGGGAACTGATTCCAGGGCCCTCTGGCTCTAGGTCTTCATTGCTACATATATGGTCTCTATCTACTCAAGTCACAATGGTACCATCTTTTGAAGTCCTATAGTTCTTACCATCAGTCATGCATATCTAAGATCAAACATTTACAGTTTTGCATGTTTGTTGCATTTTCGTGTTAGTACAGCATGTCTTCCCAACTAGACTGTAAAACATTGAATGTAAGAACTGTAAATAATACTTCTCTATAATCCCCACAGTACTTAGCACTATTCCCCACTCATTAAGTAAGATTTAATTGGACCTTCAGCAAAGAAATAACGTTCAAAACAACTATTCTGATCGTTTTGCAATCAAATAAACTCTTCCAACGTTCTTTGCTAAGAAGCAGTCATCTTTTGAGATTGCTGGAAATTTAAGTTTAGAAAAAAGAAGCTAATGCTTTTTATCTCATTCTATTCCTTTTGACTGATGAAACCAAAAATAATCACTTTGCATCTCCAAAGTGCTCCACCCCCATGAAGGCAGGGGAAGAGTGAGCCATCGCTAGGACACAAATGTGTTCTGCTCAAGGCAATCAAATAAATCAAGCAACCCCCAAAATACAGTTTAAGCAAAGTGACTCAGACACAGTTCATGTTTTTTGTCACTTACAATCCAAAGTGACTCTGAAACACGAATAGTTTTTAAAGCATTACTCATTTTGCTTTCTCTGATAAAACTAAAATAATCCAATACAATTATCTGAATGGTTATAATTTAAAGATTTAAAATATACACTCGAAACCTAGCATTTCAAATTAGTGCTACTCTTTAGGACAAACTCTAACTAATAATAATGATCTGGTATAAAAGTATCCTGCAGAAACTAATTTCCTACCATTTTCTTTTTATTAAGCTAATCTGAAAAAAAGGAGCATTCTTCCATGGGCTGTCCTAGAGAAAGCACAGCACTATAGAAACCATACACCTAAAAATATTGTTATTCAAAATTGAAAGTCATTTTCCTTTCTCACCTAAGAAAGCATTTATTCACCTACTGGAAGATTAAATATGGTTCAAGACCTTTATTTAGAAATAATTGAGTTTGACCAAATCAATAAACTAAAACAATTTCTAACTGTCCTTATCAGTAGCTCAAGGATGACAAATAGGTTTAATCACACATGCCAACTCCTGCTGGTTAGTAGTAAAGACCTGGATGCTGTGTTGAGAATGATTCTGAGGCCATATCCAAGAGAAAATATGTTTACATCAATCAGCCATATCAGCAATGCAGGTGGGAGAAGAAATACCAGCACCAAGAATTTGTGGTAACTACCTTAATTTAGAAGTAAAATACAAACTCTCAATTTGAAATGAGAGGAGTGGGTCACGGATTTCAAAGGTGTTATTGGATTGTTTGGTTCATTTTAAGAGAGAGAATACATTGCTGAGGTAACCCAGATTTATGATGCTCTAATTTAATAACAATAAAGGAATATGAAAGAAATTGAACATATATTGACAGCCTACTATGTACCAAGCACTAAATTTGTTGCCTTACCTTAACCACACACTCCCATGGCCATATCTAAGGTTTTTGTTATTACTAATAACAGCCCTCCTCCATTATCTTAATTTTAATCATTCTACTCCCCAAATACCACTTCCTATCTTTCTGGCTTATACCCTCAAGTACTCAGTCTTCCAATAACTTCTCTACCCCACTGACATGTCCAACCCCTGGGTCCCACCACCTTTTCACTGTTCCTCATCTTCCCACCATGTCTTCACTTTCCTCCTTACCCATCATAAACTCCATAGGCCATTATAAATCACTCCCTGAACCATCGTCAACTCTATTGTACCTTTTTCTCTTCATCATAATTGCCTAGCAAAATCACACACTTTGTTAAATCCAGATCTCTGCTGACTCCAGAACTGCATCCATGTAACCTAAACACTGTCAGAGAAAAATTCACAACCATAATGACTGGTCTCACTCTAAATGTATTATTACCTCAAGCAGGTCCTTGGTAAGGCTGGCAGCCTCACTGTATTTCCTTCTTTCACTCACTCTCCTGCCAGACATCTATCTCATACCTCCTCCTCTCTCTTTTCTCTCGCCTCCTCTCTTCTCCTCTCTCAATATCTCTTCCTCCTTTACTCATTCTCCACTAATGAGCTTGTTTCTTGCCTCATGGGAAGCACAGAAAAAATCAGAAGAGAATTCTCATAGGTTCTAACTACCCCACCAACCCACCTAACTGCAGCTAGTTCTGTATGCTCTACTCTCTCTTTTAATGCCATGGATAAGCTGTCATTGCTCTGATCGAAATCCAAGTCCTCCACTTGCACACCAAATCTCACCTCTCTTTTTTAATCAAGAACATCTCTGGAGCAATTCTCCCCCTCCCCACATCCTGGCATCATCTATTTTTCAAATCATTCCCACCTACATTCAAACATTCTGTGAAATAAAAATCTTAAAATCTTGTCTTGAACCCACACCCTTCCAAGTGCTGCCCCATTTTTCTGCTCCATTTTATAGCAAAATTCATTGAAAATTTTCTTACTTTCCATTTTTCTTGCCTGTCCTTCTTGAATCTGCCTTAATCAGGCTTTGCTCCTTGTCCCCACTCTACATATACCAGTGAAAGTGTCCTTGTCCAGGTCACAAATGACCCTTTTATTGCTAAATCCAATGATTGATTCTCGGAACTCATCTCTCTCAACCCATCAATAGCATTTAACACAGTTGGGAGTCCTCCTCTTTGAAAAGAAAAATTATCTTCATTGGCTTCCAGAATACCAAACACTCCTGGGTTTTTTTTCCTAACTCACCAACCACAATTTCTCAATATCCTTTGCTGGTATCTTCTCACCTCCCTAATCTCTAAATATTGGAGTGCTCCAGGGCCTCATCTATTCTCGATCTAAACACTCCTCTGATCATCTTATTCAGTCTCACGGCTTCAAATGCTATCTTTACGTTAACGATTTCTGAATACGATCTCCAACCCAGATCTCTTGAACTTCAGATTATTCGTTCAACAGCCAATCCAGTAACTGCATTGAAATACCAAATATGCATTACAAACTTTTCATGCTCAAAACTAAACTCCTGATATTCCCCCAAAAAAACACTTATCCCATAGTCTTCCCTATATCTCAGTAAATAATGGCTTCCATCAATCCAACTGCACATTCCAAGAAAAGGCAAACTTGGGGTTGGGATCATCCTTGATCCTCTCCTCTCTAGCCCCTCATATCCAATCCATCAGCAAATCCTCTTGACTCTACTTGTAAATCTGACCACTCTGCATCTGACCACTTCTCACCACTTCATGGGCCAAGCTACCATTATCTCTTGCCGGGTCTCCTTGATGGGCTCTTGTCCCACTACAGTTATTCTCAACGTAGCAGCCGCAGAGATCTTTTTTAAAGAGTAAGTCAAGTCACATTATTCTTCTGCTTGAGACTCTCCAATGGCTTCCTGTCTCACTCAGAAGAAAAGCCAAAGCTCTTTTGGAAGCCAAGACCTTACTGTAGGTCTACGTCTACATGTACACTTCCTGTAGACACCTCTCTGACTTCAGCTCTCATGATTCCCCCACTCACTCCACTTGAATCACGTTAGCTTCATTGTTCTTTGAACACAGCACTCATCCTTCCACCTCAAGGCCTTTGCACATGCTATTCCCTCTTCCTGGAATGCTTTTTTTATTTTTCATATTTATTTTTTTTGGGAGAGAGACAGAGTCTCGCTCTGTCACCCAGGTTGGAGCGCAGTGGTGCGATCTTGGCTCACTGCAACCTCCACCTCCCAGGTTCAAGTGATTCTTCAGCCTCAGCCTCCCAAGTAGCTGGGATTACAGGCACGCACCACCATGCCCAGCTAATTTTGTGTGTGTGTGTGTGTGTATTTTTAGTAGAGATGGGGTTTCACCACATTGGCCAGGCTGGTTCGAACTCCTGACCTCATGATTCACCCACCTCAGTCTCCCAAAGTGCTGGGATTACAGGCGTGAGCCACTGGGCCCAGCCCTGGAATGCTCTTTATACAGATATCCACTCTTTGCCTCTTTACCCTTGTAAGGTCTTTGCTCAAACATTGTCTTCTCAATGAATTCTGAAAAAATTCTGGCATGCCCTTTTACCCTACACTGTTTTACTTTTTGCCAGAGCATTTTCACCATCAGACATACTATTTATTTTATATATGCATTTGTCTTTCCACCTCAACCAGAATGAAAACTCCATGAGGACAGAGCATTTGAACTATTTATTGATATTTATCCAGAGCCCAGAACAGCATCCATTACAGAATAGACAGTAAATACTTGTTGAATGCATGAAGGAATAAATGTTTACCTCATTTTATCTTCACTTACACCCTATAAGGCATATATTATTATCCCTACTTTACTGATGCAGAAAGTGAAGTTCAAATAGCTTGAATAATTTGTCCAATATCATAAATCTAGCAAATACAAGAATCAAAAGTTGACCCCTACACCAACTTTCAAAGCCTGTCCTTTTTCTCATGACACTGAAGAATCAAGTATTTACCCTGCCTTTCTTATATGAACTGTGTCACTGAGTAACCAAATGTAGATGAAGGGAAGGGTCACTTATTGAAGTATTCCAACTAACAAATGAAGTAGAAATTAGAGAATTAGAACATAACTATTCCGCAGTCACTACTCTAAGCATTGAGCATCAAAGGCTGCTAACGTCACAAAAATAGAGACATCCAGACATATGTGCTTGCTGATGAATCATACCATCCTCAGTCTTGTCAAAAAAAAATACTGAATCTGAATCTGAACAAACCTCTAGATTGGGGATTTTTCAACCTCAGCACTAATGACATTGAGAGGGGACTAATGATTTTCTGTGGGGGGAGCTGTCCTGTGCATCGTAGGATGTTTAACACAATCCCTGCCCTCTACCCACTAGATGCCAGTAGCACCACCTACTCCTTTTCAAAAATCAAAAATGTCTCCAAACACTGCCAAATGTCCCCTGCAAATCGCCCCTGGTTGAAAACCACTCCTCTAGTCACAACTAGCATTCCACAGGTAAAACAGAGGAACATGTTAAACTAAACTACATGTATACAATCAGCAAAATACAGACTGTGGGAAATGTCACACATCAAATGACCCAGTTTCTTCAACAAACAAATTTCCAGGAAAAGAAGCAGGCGAGAAGGTGAATCTTTGGATCAAAATATATAGAGAAGACATTTTTTTTAACCAGGCAAAACTAAACTATAGGGTTTACGGGTACACAGTTGGGTGATAAAATTACAAAGAAATGGAAGAAAGTGATTGCTGCAAAAGTCCAATAGGGAGAAGGGAGGTGGTTGAAGTTGGAATGCGACACTTGGTAGGCCTTGGGGCTTCCTAGGTGACATGAGATTCTATTTCTTAACTTCTTGACTTGGGTGGTGTTTAAAAGGGTGTTGACCTTATAATAATTCATTAAGTTTTATATTCATTTTATCCTGTTCTCTGTTTCTTTTTCCAATAGAAAAAACACATAAATAAGTGAAAACTATAATAAATAAACAGAATAATCTGCCTTCCCTTCTACTTCAGTTGAGCTGAAGTTCTGTGGGAACTGTCCTTGAGAGGAGAACTTTGAATTTATTGAGTTCAGGTCGATGTTTATGTTCCCTCAGCCCAGAGGTGTAAATCCTCATCAATGCTTCAGAAATGACTTTGGAAATCATAGCAGGACTTACTACAACTCTCCACAAGCCATATGTGTGATGTCCATATCTTGGAGTTGAAGGAACAACTCACATCAAATCAGCAAATACCTACCAGAAAGCCTGTTGTGATCCAGGCGGCCTGCCAGGCACTGTGAGGGAAGCAAAATGCAAAGCAGTGAAGTCTTGGCAGATGTGAGCAAGGCTCATGAGAACTGTATGGGCTGAGTAGAGATTTGTGGGACGATGACTTTAAGAAGGATTTGCAGGCCCAATAGAGAGACACTCCACAGGTGTACCTCCTTTCTTGCAAAAGATACGCTCCTGAAGAGTTCTGTGGTGATTAAATTTTTATAAATTTGATTATATTTTCTCATTGACTTACATTATAATCAGAGAGTGGCTTTATCTACATTTTGGATTAATCTTCAACTGGCGATGGCTCCCAACAGTTTAAGTTTCCCTGCTTCTCTGTCAAGTAGTTAATAGTTTATAAACAAACATTTAAAGGCACTATTTAAAGGAACCCTTGAGTGAATCCTTTTGAACAACAAAGGATTCTTTGGTAAGATTAATAAATAATCATTAGATTGGAGGCTCATCAAGCTTTCTTAAAGTACAGCATACCTATACGCAAGACTCCAGTGTCCTTTGATAGGATTTCATTGCAATTATCTTTTTACCTAAGAGTCAGAATCTGTTTTATGTGTGTTTTAGGACAACATCTTGCATTACTGGTCTTCCCACTTTTTCCAATAGCATTTGGAAGAACATTTTGTCCAGAGACTCGTGAGAAACATTACTAAATGTAGTTCATATTACTGAGTTGCGTGACACAATAGGACCTTGGCTTTCAGGCTGCAGTTTAAAATTACACAGTAAAAACAAAATGCTTCTAAGTCCAGGAGAGAGGTAATTTGAAATGGCTGGCCCACTGGTTGGATTCTCTGGGACAAAAGGCGCTCAAGCTACTCCCCTCAGAACTGCCTCTTGAAAAGTGGGCTGCCTGGAAATCTCAAGTAAGGTCACTGGAAAGCTGGAATGAGAATGGAGCTCACTGACCCCACCTTTGCCAACCACATCACCACATCTCTACCCTACTCCTCCACACTGCCCTGCCTATCTGCCCACTATGACTCCTCCTCACCTCCGTTTTCCCCATCATCATTCGACTCTTAGCCCTTCTGATAACTTTTCTTGAACAAACCAAAGAAAGATGTTTTCCTCAGTACCAACAGCATTTCACCTTGGTCAAGTCACACTTGGGTCTACTACATGGCAGGAGATTCCCAAGCTGCTAGAGAATAGCAAAATCCTAGGGCTGCTAATGCTCTTCCAGTTGGTATAAGTAAGGTTGCTCTCATACTTCCCCTTGACTGGAATTTGTGGACTGGTTTTTAACGTAATAGCTCACCCTGCTAGTTACACACACCCAAAGAAATGTGACTTATGATGAGTTTCAGTAGGGCTAGCTTTGTTATTTCTACTTAAAGACCCCATTTATTTTGGAGTAAATGGGTAAGGGTTAGTTCACTTTTTTTGTCTTTGGTGACAAGAAGATAACTTATAATTGGTTTATTTAAAAAACATACTGGAAATAAAAAATGGAATACAGCATAGAAGAATACATCAAGAGTCAGTTTTATTGTAGAGGGAAAAACAACGCTCTTTCCAAATCCATTACTGTCCATTGCTTCTAGGACTGCTTCCTGAGGATAGACACTGCCTTCCTTGCTGTGTTCAAGAAGCTTTATCCATAAGGCATTTATCTGAGTGTAGTTATGGAGCACCTACAGAATTCTACAGCTATTGTCAAGCATTTCACTATAGCCTTTGCAGTAGGCAAAATTCTAAGATGACTCCCAATGGCCTATACCCTATTATAATCCCTTCTCCCTGAGCATAGGCAGAACCTGTAAATTGCATCTAACCAATAGCATATGGCAAAGATGGAGGGATTTTGCAGATGTAATTAAATTGCCTAATCAGTTGACTTCATTAATCAAAAAAGATCACACTGAATAAGCCTAACCTAATCAGGCGATGTGTTTAAAAGAGGGTCTAAGAGGTCAGAGACTTGAAGCAGCAGAGACTCTCTGTCTCCATTGCTGACTTTGAAATGCAAGCTTCTATTAATTCTATAGCCTCAAGGAAATGAATTCTGCCAACAACCACGTGAGCTTGGAAGTGAATCCTTCCCTAAGGGAGTCTCCAGATGAGAACTCAACCTAGCCAACACCTTGATTTCAGGCTTGTAACACCCAGAGCAGAGAACTCAGCTAAACTGTGACAGACTCCTGACCTACAGAAACTGTAAGATAATAAATGGCTTTTGTTTTAAGCCTCTACGTTTGTGGTAATTTGTTATGCAGCAATAGAAAACTAATACAGCCATGAAGAATCGACAACGAAATAAAAGCCTCTGCTAAATGGATCCCTAACCCATAAGAATCAGTGAGTAGATAAACAAAGAAAAAGAGCATCACAAACCAGAACATGTGCTTCCACTCTCACCCATCCCCCATCTACCTTTCCATGTCCAAGAGCAAAGGATCTAGAAAAATGGAGACAATGTCTACTTCAGAAAGGCTTTCCCTGCCCCAGCATTGTTGGTTTACTACAGATCATTATTCTACGTCCATTTTTTTTCTTGCAAAGAGTCCACATGTACAGCCCTTAAGTGAAAAGAGATAAAAGAACCAAATATGCTTCCAGAGAAATAAGAAAATCCTAACCTCAGTAGGTAACTATAAGTGCCTATGAAATGCATGCAAATATTAAAATCAACCCCCAAGGGCAAAAACAGAACCAAGAATAGCATTGCAGGCAGCAAAGCAACTATTGCCAATGGTGTCCATGGCTGAAAAGAAAAGGCTTAAATGGAAAAAGGAAGACTGTCCGTTGCATATATTAGATGCCCAGGATTTGTCTGAAATCCGTTTGAATGGATGAATGAATGAGAATTAAAAGGGATTAACATTGCAAAAGAGCAAAAAATTAGAGAAAAATGCAGTAGTGACCAAAAGCCAGGACAAGGTCAGAAAAATTCTTAATGCAAGAAACCATCAGAGTTGACGTAACCATAGAGCAGTGGTCCTCAAAGTGTGGTCCCAGGAACAGCAGCATCAGTGTCACCTGGGAGCTTGTTAGAGATGTAAATTATCTGGCCTCACCCTAGACCTACTGAATAAGAAACTTTGATCATGTGGCCCAGCAACTTAAGAAATCCAGGGGATTCTGACACATGCTCAAATGTAAGAACCACTGACCAAGAAAAATGAAGAAATCTTGTGGAAATGGTTTGAAAGAAAAGCCCAAGGGTCTTAGCCCCGGCTGCACATCAAAATCAGCTGAGGAACTTTAAAATTACTAATACCCAAGCTGGTCTATCACCAGAGATTCAGATTTAACTACTGTGAGATAGAAACCAGGCATCTAAAGTATTTACCAGTTCTCCAGGCGATTCAAATGTGCAGCCAGGACTGGGAAGCTTTAATGTAAAAGGTGAAGCAGTGTGGGAGGACCACATTCAAGATTGCTACATAAATGACCTCTAAAAGAAGGTTGGACTCTTCAGATATGGTGTTCTGCTGCCTTCAAAGTATTCACACATATATTCTTAGCTGTCAACACTTCTATGCTTTTGCACAGGGCATGGAAATTGCTTTTATTCAGCAGCACAGAAAAAATAACCCTTTTCACGGTCCCTGCTCACCTTCTGTGATGGTTTTGTACAAGCCACACTTTCCCTTCCTGCCTTCAGTATATGGGGTGCCCCTAGGAAACAGGAAGAGAAGCTGCACTTTCTTCTATTCATGGTAGCAGCAGTCACCACAGGGTCACTGCCTTACTTGACCCACGGACCTCCCTCAGGCCCCAGTATACACAGGCAGATGTCCCAAGAGGTCTAGATATCCCATCAACAACTCTAAGCCACACAGTCCCTCAGCTACTCTGAGACCATCTTCTGAACCTGGAAGGCGAATGAGGATCTCCAGCTGAGAGGGACAATAAAAGAGGCTTTCAGGTAGAGAAACCCGGGACTGGGATCATGGCAGCCAAGACTTGGAATGTGGCCAGAGTAGAGGCCCCGCAGCCCCAGAAGCACTACTACAGGTAACGTGCTGGCTCCAACTCCACGGCAGACCACACACTGCACTATCCTGTGAAGCCAGAGGAGAAGGACTTGTCTGAGCTATACCCAGAGTTCTTCACTCCACTCACTCAAAATCAGAGCCACGATGACCCAAAGGGTAAGAGAGAAAAGAGAGCTCAGGCCCAAGCGGAGTTTGCAGACACAGGCTGTGGCTATGGTCGCCTATTAGTGGAACTATCACCGCTGTTCCCAGACACACTGATTCTGGGTCTGGAGATCTGGGTGAAGGTCTCAGACTATATACAAGACTGGATTCAGGCCCTACGTGCAGCTCCTGGAGGTGGCTTCCAGAACATTGCCTGTCTCTGTAGCAATGCCATGAAGCACCTTCCTAACTTCTACAAGGGCCAGCTGACAAAGATGTTCTTCCTCTTCCCCAACCCACATTTCAAGCAGACAAAGCAGAAGTGGTGAACCATCAGTCCCACCCTGCTAGCAAAATGTGCCTATGTGCTGAGAGTTGGGGGACTGGTATATACCATAACCTATGTGCTAGAGCTACACGACTGGATGTGCACTCATTTTGAAGAGCATCCGCTGTTTGAGCATGTACCTCTGAGGACCTGAGTTAAGACCCCATTGTGGGACATCTAGGTACCTCAACTGAGGAGGGGAAGAATTCTACGTAATGGAGGGAAGAATTTCCCAGCCATCTTTCGAAGAATACAAGATCCCATCCTACTGCCTGGTCACTGACTGCTTACTCTACCTTAGCTGGACCTCATCTTCCAGGGACTAGAGAAAAGAGCAGGAGCCCTGGGTCTTCCCAGTTGAGACTGCTGGAGCTGAGACACAGTACTCTCTCAAAGAAGGTGGGGAACTACCCAGGGCAGAACCCACTGGTGTTCATGACTATCCCTGGCTCCTCTCACCTTGTCCCTCCACTCCCAACAGAAAACAAAGCAGCTGACTGAGGTGGTCAAAGGACTTTGGACCATAGGGGATCTTTGAAAGGCTATGGGGTCTTGCTCTCCCTTAGCACTCCCTTCTCCTTGGGAGATCTCTCCTCAGCTGGAATGAGGAATGTAGTCCATCTAAACTGCTTGCTAGGCTTAAAAGGAAAAAAAAAAGGCTTTCAATTGCTTGGGAGCACATGACCCTCCCCCTCCCAGGGCTCAGCAATAGAGTCATTTCACTGTCTACATAACCTAAGTCCACTTGGGCCAGTGAGTGAGAGGGAACACTCAGAAAAGTTTAAACTTCCAAGATAGAAACTAGACATTTAAATTGTCCAAGAACACCACAGGATCTGTGTACCACAGGATCTGTGTGGTATAGAACACCACAGGATCTGTGTACCACAGGATCTGTGTGGTATAGAACACCACAGGATCTGTGTACCACAGGATCTGTGTGGTGTAGAACACCACAGGATCTGTGTACCACAGGATCTGTGTGGTGTAGAACACCACAGGATCTGTGATATGCAACATACAAGCAGATTCCCTCCCAGTTCTATGCATGTGCATGAGGCCTTTATGAGTACAGCTAAAGGAGATGCTCCACCACTAAATGGTACAGTAGTGACTTGATTGAGCAGGTTCACACTGCACAGATGAAAAGCAGGAACAAGCAATAATACCTTGTCCCAGAACCTCAGGATGCTATATTTAATAGACAACAATGACGACAATGATGGTAACCAGATTCACCACTGGAAATTTAAGTTTTCCAAAAAGCTTAAGCAAGCATTCCTTAAAGAGGCTTGGAGAACCTCCAAGCATTTTGCAATCTATAAGCATGTTGCCTCAATAAAAATGCCCAAAAGTAGCCGAGGGGCGGATGCCAGAGCAGGAAACAGAGATAGGGCAGGTGGAGGATCAAGTCTTACAGTTTTTCCAAAACTGATTAGACAAATTCTCATGTTCAGGACTGCTATCTAGAGCAGTGGTTCTCAACTGGGGTTGATTTTGCACCCCAGGGGACACCTGGCAATTTTTGGAGACATTTTTGGGTTTTACAATACAGCAGAAGAGTGCTACCGGCATCCAGTGGGTCAAGGTCAAGGATGCTGTTGAACATCCTATAATGCACACGACAGCCCACCAACAAAGAGTTATCCAGCCCCCATGTCATTAGCACCAGGATTAAGAAACCCTGATCCAATGAAATGCCCTCTCAACAAACAGCACAGAAGGAAAATAGTGATAGATTTCCATAAGGCCCAGATTCTACCCACAGTTTCCATTAGCATCCTAGAAGAACAGAGCTTGTTCTCCTCAAGGAGACAGGTAAATTAACCCTGACGGATTATCTCACCCACCCCCCTGCTTTCAGGAAACTCAATGTCTAACTCACCCAGGACAAATAATTCTATAACTCTTATGAAATATATTCACAAATAAAAGCCCCCACAGCATCCGTGTAGCAACTTGTTCCAATGTTTGTCTTCCTAATGGACAAAATGTTAGGCTGAATCATTTGAAATTGCCAACATTTGATGGATTTTGGCCTTCAAAATGGCCATTTCATGGGCTCAACCTAACATTATTCCCTTCAACAAAAATGTGCCCTACTTTTAGAAGCCATTTTCTTGTGTTGACTCTTCAGTCAGCACCCAAACATGAATTTTGGTGACAATGATACGCAGCCATCTGCTGTCTGGTAGACACTCCTTCCCCACCCACATTCCCCACACCCAGTCTTGGTTGGCTCTTTCTGTAGAAAAATTATTCAGCTTTTTCCACATCAATTGTTACTCTTTTTTTGCACCTTTAGCTATAATTTCATTTATCTGATGGGAAGGAGGTGAAATTAAGTTGTTATATATTGCTATCCACATAGGGCCTTAAACCTGAGCAGACATGAAAGAAAAGCCCAAAGGGTCTAGCTTTCTTGGGTCTTATTTTCATATACACTGTGATTTATTTAATCTAGGCCTTAAAGAGCATACTTTTAGTTAAAAAAACCAGACCTCAACCTCAAATTGCTGCTGTGTACTTAAAAGAAGGAGGAACTCACAGTTATTAAATGGCTGTGAGGTGCCAAGCAGTATGCTACAAGCTTTCATATATATCATCAATTTATTACTAAAACAAGGCTGTAACGAAGAATTCTCATGCCATTTCACAGACCACAAAACTGAGGCAGCTCAACAAGGTTAAATAACGCTTCAGTGCTGGTTTTTATGAGCCATATTTTGCACCTATGTCCACTGGATACCAGTGCCTACATTTCTACCATTACCCTAAGCAGACTGAAATAAAGGTCTGTAGAGATTTAGAGTTTCAGAACAACCACTTGAGAAATACCATGGTGGAGCATCCCTTTACCAAAAGAAAAAAACACACGTTTCATAGTGTATATGATCTCTCTTAAGATATCAGCATCATCTCCTCTTCTCATTTCAAGATTAAAAAAACAAAACAGCCAGTAAAACTGCCTGTGAGCTTTTTTTTTTAAAGCAAGTCTTGCTATATCCGTTTTTAGCTGAAAATATTATCCGTTGCTTTTCATTCAGCAATTTCATAAAAAAACATAAATTCACTGATTAAAGATGAAATCATACGTATTCTTGTCTTCCAAAAACACTGCTTAATGTACTTAAAATTCCCCTCATGTCAAAAGGGGTGGGGAGCAGCAGAAGCGTTTCTGCACAGGTAAAGGGATGAGCTGCGGCCACCTTGTGGCTAATTGCTGAAGGAAACACTTTTCTGACAACAGAAGGGACAAAGGCAGAATGACATCCCCCTCCTTTGGTCCCTGGCGTCTGCAAACTTGCTTATTATTCTTAATTGATTTCTGGGTGCAGTAAATGGGCATTTATTGAACAGAGCCATACTCTCCATAATGGGAGAGAGAGAAGCAGCGGGGCTTCGTCAAGTTCTAGTCATCGTCTTCTTCAAGTTTTGTAGCTTAGGGTGTTCGATGCAATCTATAAGGGGCATTTAAAAGCAAATCAAATGTTCCTCTCATGGCTGCTAAGGAATTAAATTCTGCTCATCATTGGGTATAATTTTTCTTTTTTCTAGAATTGCATGTGTTATTTGCCCACAATCTGAAATAAGAAAATATTGTGTACATTGTACGTGAAACAGTATATATGCCATATTTACAATTATTTATCAGTTTAAAATTTTAAAAAAACATTTCTAATGTAAAAAGTATCTCTCAAACTGTGTAGATTAACTTCTTGATTTATATTTAAATATGAATCTTAAGCAAAATAGTGAAAATAATCATCTTGATTTAGTGTTTTTCTCCCATCTGTGAATTGTATATACTTAGGTGAGGACAATAAAATCAACTGAACTGTAAGCTTAGAATAGGCCTGAGGGATAATTTTGCACAGCAGCTTTACTAATGGTACATTATTACATTGTTGCTTCAAAACACACATACACACACACACACACACACACACTGACTTAGGAAACAAATGGCCAAAAGGATTCGTACTTTCCCTTTAGAGGTCCTCAAAGTGTTATTTGGAGTTGATAAGGCTTCAGCTAAAACCAAGCAGAATCTGTTTTTTTCTGAGGAGTATCAGTAGCGTAACTGTGATTATAAGCAAAGTACACTTAAGATACGTATGCAATGACTGCTATTTATACAAAATTTAAATCTGCAAATGGAATCAACACGCTTATGGGTTATTAAAATTGTCTAAGTTCTTAGATTCTGTATAGTACACAGGTATTGACTTACAAATAAATGATTTATCAAGTGATAAAAAAGAATATATTGTATACAAATGTGTAGTACAGTCATCCTAAAGCAAATTTGTTTGCTTCTAAATGTCAGTTAGACACAGAGACTCATTGTACCTCTGTGGAAAGTCACTGGTCTGGTCAGAGGAAATAGAGAATCTGACTTCCACCACACTCCATCACTAACTAGCTATGTGACTTTAACTCATTCATCCTCACTTTCCTTATCTGTAAAATCTGGGATTATAAAATCAGTAGGTTTTCACATACTTTTAGCAATGAAGTGCTTTTTTTTTTCCAAAAAGAGTTTCCAAAACCCTAATACAGCAAAATGAACAAGAGGCAGCTGCTATGGCTAAATCTGAACAGGCAGGCCAGACCTACCTACCACCACCATCCCCATCCCTCCCTTCCTGCCATCCCAGCCCCTTAACACACTTCTGCAGGATCCTGGATGTCAGAAGTTGAAGATCATTGGACCAAACTATTTCTAACGTCCCTTTGTGCCCTAAGTGTCTATCAGGCTAAACGGCCAAAGTTTTTAAAAGGCAAACATTTTATGAAGACATTTTATAGACATGCTTCCAACCTTTCAGCCTGGAAAAGATTATGCACACTGAGCAATTAGAGAACAATTTAATTCTCTACATTAAGCTATGTGCCCCTAGCTCAGAATACAAGAGAAGGTCCTTTGAAGAGCACTAGATGAATCACTCTTACAAAGTACCCACAGTACTTGTGACCCAGGCAGAATCACTGATTATTTCCTCCAGCTGCCATCCCCATTGGCCTCATGGTGGCCACTGTGCAGGCTGTGTGAACCAGGAACCAGATAAGGCCTGATCCATCAGCGTTGATCTCCACTCAGAACTGTGCTTGTGCTGATGCTTCCTTTGAACCCAGTGCCTTCCTTACTCAACTGACAACAGCTGCCTTTATTAATGGCTGTTTCCTTGCCTGAATGATAAAATGTGTTTGCATTTGCCCTTTAGTCCCAAAACCTAATTATTGAGTGATCTAAGGTGGGGAGAATCATATTATCTTGATGGGCTATGAAGCCCCAATGGAGGACTTAATATAAGAACAAAATTAAATTAACAGAGACTTGATGGAAATTAGCCAGATGCATTCATCAAGAAAGATATCTACCATTGAAGCAAATCAAAAATATTTTTCAAACAAATTATAATTAATTGATTTAATAATTAATTCAAGGAATTTTTTTAACATCAACTATGGTCCAGGCACTGTGTTAGATGCCAAGGATACTATAAAGAGTAAGATATTGTTCCTATCCTCAAGTCACACACTCAAGTTCCCTACTGCCACTCATGTAAAGAAATAAGTGAAACAGAGCATGGTAAGTACCACAATTGAGGAAAATAAAGTATAGTGGGGCTACAAGGATGAGAGTTCCAAGTTCAAGCTGCAAAGGTTGGGAGAAGTGACTCCTGAACTAGTTTTTAAAGGATGAAGTGGCAAAGATTGTTTCTCTTTTGCACATTGTGGCAGAAACCACCAGTGTTCCTCTTCTTTGGGGGAACATGGCCAGGCTCAAATGTTAAGCTTCCCTTGCAGATTGCTGTTAGATGTTGCCACATGACTGAGTTCTGAATGTAAGCTGAAGTGATGTGCACCGCTTCCAAACCTGGCCCATTAAAAACCCTCTCACGCTCAACCCTCATCCCTCTTTTCCCATCCATCATTTGGCTGAATGAAAAAAAACTCCAAGGACTTAGAGGAAAACAGATCCACAAGATGCGAAAAGCTAAATGCATGCCACAGAGCCCCCTCCACACTCTCATCATTAAAGGAGGTGGCGGGAGATATTTATAGTTCCAGTAACCAAGAAATACTAGCACTGAAAAACTTTGTTTGCCACACATGAGTTTATTCATGAGGTAGTGGGAAACCTTTGAATTGTTTTGTACAAAGAAATAACACGATCAGATTTGTTTTTTAAAAAAAATCAATCTGGTGGCAATATGGAACATGGATGGAGAGGTGAGGCAAAAGTAGAAGCAGAGAGAACAAAACAGAGTTTCGTGCCATAGTAAATGAAAGAGAAGCTGTGTATTTGAACTAAATCGTTAGTGATGGGGATATAGAACAAGGAAAAGGCTTGAGTGACACTGTTAGAAGTAAAGACCCATTAAAACATGGTTGGGTCAGGTAGGAGAATCAGAAGCCACGTATAACTTTTAGATTCCTGACTTTTGTTAGACTTCATTCACAAGGAAAGGAAACACAAGTAGTGAAGGTTTGGGGGACAGATTAATGAGCATTTTTCATATGCCGAATCCAACATCCAGGCAGAGATATCTAAAAGATAGTTGAATAAATAGTTCTAGAACTTAGAAGAGAGATCTGAACTGAAGCTCAGATTTGAGAATCACTTGATTAACACCATTGAATCTGATGAGGTAGCCCAAGGAGAACATGTAAAGTGAGAAGGTTAAAATCCAAAGAATATTTAAGAGAGGGTGAAAGAAAATTAGCTATAGAAAAACTGAGAAAGAATTGTCCGACAGGTAGGAGAAGAACCAAGAGAGAGTGACAACATATGAACCAGAGAAAGAAAATTTACTAAGGTTAAAAGCAGTTTTCAACAAGGTTAAATGTAGTAAAATAAAGTAAGTAAGAATTGAAAATTATTGATGACTATATCAGTCAAGGTCTAATCAGGAAAAGAGAAGCCACCTCAGGCTGTCATAACAAAATACCACAGAATGGGTGGCTTCAACAACAGAAATTTATCTTCTCACAGTTCCAAAGGCTGGAAGTCTGAGATCAGGGTAACAGCACGAGCGCTTCTATTCCTGACTTGCAGATGGCCACCTTCTTATTGTGTCCTCACATGGCAAAAAGAGAGAGAGAAGCAAGTTCTCTAGTGTCTCTTCATATAAGGGTACTAATTTACTCATGAAGGCCCCACCCTCATGACCTCATCTAACCTAATTACCTCCCAAAGGCATCATCTCTAAATATCATCACATTGGGGGTTAGGGATTCAACATATAAATCTGGGGTGGGGGCACACAATTCAGTCCACAGTACCAGGTATTTCAAACAAAGAAAATACGATACAGGGAAGCGGTTACACCAGTGATGGAAAAGCTGAAAAGCCAAATAGGGAATGATAAACCAATCCAGAGATTATTAACAGCAACAAGCTACCATTATCCCTAGGGCTGCAGGACCATGAGAGGAGTGATGTTACCTTGGTCCAGATCTGGGGTCACCCCAGCTAAAGTTAGAGTGCTGTGGGATTGTCCTACAGTAACTGATACCACAGAAAGGGCTTTGTGAGGGGGCTGTAGCCAAAGAGAAGACACAGCCATGGCCAAAGGTAACAAAAAAGTAGGACAGAAAGAAAGGGAGAAATACCCTGGCTTCTCTCCTCCTCCTCCCCTTCAATCTTCTGCTAGTGCACCCCATAGTTGAACCTACCTGGAAGCCAGCGGACAATGGCAGTGTTTCCTGCAAAATAGAGTTGAACAGGAGAAAGCAAAGAATGGATTTGAGAGCAAACAAGCAAATGACCTAGTCTGGCCTCCCCAGGAACAGTTTCAGTGAGGCGCAGTATCTTACAAAGTGACTAGGAGATGGGGAGGTAGAGACAGTTATGGCAGCCTTTTTTTTTTTTTTTTTTTTTTTTTTTTTGAGATGGGGTCTCACTCTGTCACCCAGACTGGAGTGTAGTGGTGTGATCTCGGCTCACTGCAACCTCCACCTCCCCAGTTCAAATCATTCTCCTGCCGCAGCCTCCCGAGTAGCTGGGATTACAGGCACCCACCACCATGCCTGGCTAATTTTTGTATTTTTAGTAGAGACAGGGTTTCACCATGCTGGCCAGGCTGGTCTCAAACTCCTGACCTCAGGTGATCTGCCCACCTTGGCCTCCCAAAGTGCTGGGATTACGGGTGTGAGCCACCACTCCCAGCCTATTGCAGACTTTTTAAAAAATTAGCACATACAGAGGGAGGGACGGATATATAGAGTAACTGCTAAGAAAAAGATATGAGGTCCAGGAAGAATGTTTTTAGGATGGAACAGACCAAGTGCTAAGGGAATATAGGCAATAGAAAGGGAGACATAAAAGAAACATGACACAGTGAAAGAATATTTGACAATGGTAAGACCCAGAGAAGACAGAAGTAGACTTACGGAGAAGCAGTCACATTCTTGAACGTATTCACTCATTCAGCAAATACTTATTGGGCACCCACTATATGCCAGGCACCATTTTAAGTGCTTATGATATACCAGTGAACAAAACAAATAGTAATTTTTGCCCCTGTGGAGTTTGAATTCTAGTGCAGGGAAAGACAGGAAAAATAAAGTGAACTAGTAGGATATGTAGGGGAAAGTTGAGTGAGGTCATTATCTTGAGTTAGTCAGAGTAGGATATGTGCTGCAACAAACAATCCCAAAATTTCAGTGGCTAGACAATGTTTACTTCCCCCTCCACAACATCCAGTACAGGTGTCCATACAGTCGGCCCTCCTCCAAGTAGTGACTCAGGCACCTAGGCTTTTTCCATTTTATGGCTTTGCCCTTCTCTGAGTTCTCAAGAGTTCTCTCTATTCCACGGGAAGATGGGAGAAAGAATGGAGGATCAAGCTTAGAATGGTTTTTATTAACCAGGGTTGGCAATGAAATACATCACTTCTGCCCACATTACACTAGCTGGAATTCAGTCATATGGCCACACCAGACTGCAAGTGAAGTTGAAAAAGTGTTTCCAGTAGGAAACAAGAAATGTTTTGGTGAATAACTAGTTTCTGTCACAAACCTCTCGGCCTCGATTTTCTCAAGGATATAGGAGGGAAGGATTAATTTTATGATAGTTTGCCAAAATGTGCAAGCTCAGAGATTAAGAGTAGGCTCAAAGAGAGTGAAGAAGAGTTGAAATAACTCTCGGAGAAGAGTTCACCAATAAGTCAAAGGAATGACAAGAGGCATTAAGGGATTGACTGAGACTGGAAGTCCTGAATTTCTACTGGCAACAAACAAGTATGTGATACCCTTGAATGTCTACATTATAAAACACAAGGCTCTAAAACACAGAGCACTTAGTACCTAGCACAAAGCCTGATACATTGTAGATACTCAAAGTTTCATGAGTAAATGGATGAACAGATGGACAAATGCAGCAACCTTAGCCAGAGAACCTCTGAGGTTGACACTAAGTCCATAGGACTCACCAGCCCCTAAGAGAATCTGCATCTCGGGGTCTCTAAGGATGTGAGAAACCAGGTGGCAGCATCCTCATCCTCTTAGGTCCTTCCTGCTCCTAATGCTTTGACTTGAAGGTCCTACTTACTGATGGCAACATTTCTGCTCACGTGCTGAGTGTGTAAATGGCCTCTGTTTGAAATCTCACTATGGGGATGCTCATTCTAGACCAAGAAGTGCCTTGACTTCTCAGCTACTGTCAGATCGTCTCTAAATGCAGTGAGTTTCGAAGCCCCTCCTGCCTTACTTTGCCTATTTCTCTGACGTCCTCAGATTTTCAGAGTGAATCCCCAAGGAAAGTATTACTGGAGAATTCAAATCAGGACTACTTTATAAGCTCAAGGTACTTTCAGCACATAATAACAACTCAGTACAGTCAGAGGCGAGTTCCTAAAGGCAGGTAAATAGTTAACAGGTATCCACACACTATCTCTTATACTAGCAGCCAATATTCTCTGCCTGGAGTGTTGGGATCTCTGTTTGACATTGTAAGAATTGACCCCCCAAAACACAACATAACCTTATCTTGTAGGTGGATCACACAAAGCAAACAAAAGTAGAGATATTAGGATTGGAGGAAAGGGCATTATAGGAGGAAAAGCATTTAAAATGGTGTTGCTGTAATTTTTTGACAACATAATGTAAAGGCTTTTCAGTCAAGTACATCTACACCTCAGTCCCTCTCCACCTCCTTTCCCCCATGGTGTTGTCTTGGCTGTCAATTACTGGGAGAGAAGGCTGCTCCTTAAAGGGCTTTTAAATGGTATTAGAAATGATTGGAATCTTACCTAAAAGCTTTTGAAAAAAAAAAAGAATAAAATAATTTTTCACCCTCTGCTTGTGTTGCATAAAATGCAAGATCCCATTCTGTTTATTTATTTGTTTGTCTGTGTGAGAGCTGGAAGCAAAGACTGAGTACAGTTCAGTAGGCTAAGTGAGAAACTAATAGCCACCAGTGTTTCTGACCTATGGACTGAGGGACCTCTGTGACCTTTTGTGAAACAAGAATTCAAGAACTGTGTAGGCACACCTCTCTATAGAATCTCAGTGCGTCACTGAAATGTCACATGCAATCCTATTCCCACCAAATGCACTAAGGAACATCTTGCTATATAAAACAATTGCTTCGTAAAAGAAAAAAATCATTCATACAACAAATTGTCCAAGTAATCACCCCCCACCATTTGTGTTTTATTCCAATTTCCATCCATCAGGGTGAATGGTGGTATCTGCAATTGTCAGTGCACCATGACCACTGGTGGTAGTATTCACACTCAACTTCACACCATCTCCATGTGTGTGTTACTTGCAGTTATTGATGCTCACACTCTCTACCTTTTTCTTGTGATCTACACCTTTAAGAAGGCTGGCAGGGAGTGTACTAAATGGTACAGACTCTCTCAAGGATACTTGTTGGACTAGCCCTTCCCTCTTGTCCACCCAGTAAGCTACAAGACATTCAAAGGTTGCCTGCATGCCTCCTAATAGGTTATCTCAGGAAGTGTTGGCCAAGGTCCTCTTCTGTGCTTGAATAGTTCTCATGAACATTTATCGCATTGTTGCAATCACTCATTTGGTTGTTTGTCTTGTCCACTGGACTCTTTTAAGGAGTGATTTTGTCTTACTCTCCTTTGAATCCCCACAGCTAGCACTTCAATGTGGGAAGAGAGAGCCCTTGCACCAACTAAGAAAGATTCACCCAACCTCCCCTCTGGGATGAGTGGGTCCCTGTTTCTGGCCTGGTCTCAGGATCAGCCATGCGGGCCTGCAGCAGCAGACTGGGAACAGTAGGGAACCAGAATGCAAAATAAATTGCATACCTGTGGTGACAGGAGGGAGACAAGATGTATTTCATTATTGAATGTTACATTGATAAGAATGGTTCAATGTAAACCACACCAATTCATGCAGTCACTGACATGCAAAATGTCAGAGAGATAATGCCCACAGAGATAATGCCTTATGATCCCAGGAACACAGATGAACTCTGTGAATGCAAAATGAACTTCAGAGCCATGGAAAACACAAAGGATATGATGCATTTACTACATAAACATCTACACAGATACTCATCTGTTAATTCCTTTATCCAATGAACAAATATTCTTTAAGCAGACTGTACTGGGTGTGTAAGTTCTGAAGATATAGAGTTAAAAGGGACCAAGTTTCGACTTTCAGGATGTTTATATTCACACAGGTGATGCTTATGTGGAAGTGTATGCTTGTCTTCTATAACCAGGACATTTTAGGGTTGGTGATAGTAGAGGTAAGCAGTTAAGGCACACTTCTAATGAGAATCCTCTCTTCTTCACATTACCAGTCATTCTAATAACTTCTATTTCAAAACTTGATTTATTATCAATAGCCAAACAATATATCAAGATGATGAAACCCAAATCTTACTTAGAGTAGAACACAGTAGATTTAAAAGAGGCTTCCTCAGTTCCAGATGCTTTACACACATTGTTTAATTCACTCCTCACAACAATACTAGAAGTTGACATTAAATGCGATATCTGCACTATACAGAATAGGAACATGAGGCTTAAAGAGGTCAGGTTGCTTTCCTCAAGCTGTAGGAAGCTAAGATTCAAACTCAACTCCGTCTGGTGCCAAAATCTTGGCTTTTCCACTATACCTTTTTAAAAGTGACTTTCAAGCCATCCATTTTAATACTCCTTTTTATCAAGGGAACATCACTAAGTGCTTCTGATGCATACCTATTTGCTTCAATCTTCTGTTTAGTTACACTAGTTTTATGAACTACACCTTATAATGTCCTTCTGGCTCGACAATCAATCACAGTATTAAATGGATTGAGCATCTGCCCTCAGTATTATTATTCTTGATAGAAAAATGATTACCAAATGTATAACTATGAGTTCACCTTTCAACATTCATTTAATCAAGATAAGTAATTACCCTAGCAGGTAGTAATTAGGTAATTAGTAAAACTAGTTAATACAAATCACATATTAATATAACCGAATAAATGCTAGTATAATTTTTGTAATTATTACGGCATATAGGTTTACCTGATTTTTTTTAGTAAAAGACACATAATTTCTAAAGTATGTATTGCACAATTTCCGCTTGCATGTGGGAATGCCTTTTGACATCTGTGACCCTGCAGAGTAAAAAGGAGATTGAGACAATTATCTCGGGTACTGAAGCAAAAGCCTGCTTGCACTAAAATTATCTGCCTAGTCTTTGCCTGATTTTCTCTAAATGGTTGCTCCATTTAAAAAAAAAAAAAAAAAAAAAAGAGCCACCTTAGAGCATTGTGCCTAAATATCCTTCTCTGTTTAGAAAATGGAAATACGGTATTCTAAGAATAATTTACTCAAGATAGACAAACACTATGCACATATGCAGAGTGTTCTCTGATTCTGTAATATAATGCTAGCTTTGATACTTCTCT